>NC_086211.1:5327500-5332500 GCF_035770615.1 Melospiza melodia melodia
GGCGGTTTTGGAACCAGACCTACACACCGAACAACGAGAAGCAATTAACACCCAGCGCACCGGCCCCCCGCGGTGGCCGGGGCGGAGGGAGGGGGCGCAGGGGAGAAGCTCAGGCCTCCCTCGTCCACCCCTTGGAGGTGCCGGCAGCGCCCTTCCAGGAGCGGGGCCTCTGAGAAACGGAGAGCACGGGAAGGGGCAGGAAAAGATATCCACACTTCTTTAAAAGCGCAGGGAAAAAAAAAAACGAAAAGCAAGAAGGGGGTGCACACTCACGCACACACACGCTGCGCCCTGCCCGATCCGGAGGGATTCCACAGCCCCCCAGCTCTTCCCCGTGGCCGAGGGGTGCAGAAGCACCGATCGCTGGCCCGATTCCCCCGCAGCAGCACGGAAAATGCGGTAAACACAGCACAATGAGCGGCTGGAAGTGAGGGGGTACGGGGGGCACACGACGGACGGTGCCTCGCCCAGACGTGCGGAGTTCGGACCTCCTGCTCCTGCCGGGAGCCCGAGCAGAGGAGCCGGACCAGCCCAAAATGGGGTTTGGTTGGGTTTGTTACAGACAGATCATAGGAGAGAAATTAAATTAAATTAAAACCTCTCCGCTCCGGCCCTGCTCCTGCCTGCCTTGGCAGGTCCCCTGTGTCCCCTCGCGTCCCTCCTCGCCCCTCGGGGCTGCCGGCAGCGCCTGTCCCGGCCGGAGCCCCGCGCCAATCCCGGTGCCCGACACCGGCTCCTTGCCCGGGCGGGCCCCGCAGGCTCCCCGAGCTCTGGGAGCGGATGGAAAAGCGGCCGCACGGACACGGTGCAGCAAAGCCCATGGAGGACCCGCGGACAACGGCGCTGCCCCATCCCGAGGCTCCCGTCCCCGGCTCCCGGGCGGATTTAAGGACGAATTCTCCGCACAGGCAGCCCCCGCACGGCCGCGGGTTCCGGCGAGATGCGGGCCCGAAGCTCGGCCTCGCCGCCCGCTCGCAGCCACCGCGGCACTGAACGGCACCCCGAGATCCAGCAGCCGCCCCGCAACACCCCATCCATTTATTTTTTGGAAGACCCACTGAAGCAGATGGGTGCTTCCCCTCCCCGTCCCGCAGCGCCAAGGGCCTGAGCAGCTCGTTAAAATTAAGTTTTACAAGTTTTACACTCGCTCTCGATGCATCTACGAGCTTTATTGACATTCTCCAGCATACCCTGGCCCGTGATTAAGCCTCATATTTGCATGCTAATTTTCTCGCCCTTGACTCATTTAAGAAGAATGTTTACAGTGGAAAAACACACTAAAAAAAAATGTTAAGGGCAGCCAGGCTGGGTTGCTACTCTTCTCGTTTTGCAAGATTTAAAAAAATCGGGTATAAATAATAATAATAATAACGATAAATAAGACAGCAAAGAGCAGTGAAGGCAGGGAACAAAAGGGCCGGGAGGAGCGGCCCGAGCGCGCAGGGCCCGGCCCGGAGCGGGGTCCCAGGGGCCTCCCCGGGGACTGCTCGGCGCAAGGAGAGGGCAGGGGGGGACAGGAGGGGGGACGCGCTTTTTACCTGCACTCTGGACTCCACCAAGTCTAGCCTGAGAGCCAGAGCCTCTCGCATAAACACGTCCGGGTAATGACTCTCGTTAAACGCCTTTTCCAGCTCCTCGAGCTGCCAGCCAGTAAAATTGGTGCGGGTTCGTCTTCTTTTACAGCCAGGACTTTCCTTGTCCGGGTCACCCGAGTCTGAAAAAGCAGAAATACCCTCAGGTCCCTGGGAGACAGGCCTTCTCCCCCCCTCCCTGCCATTCACAGGAGCCTTTTAACTTTTGTGCTCGGTAGCGTTGGTAAAAGAGCGGGATTATTCACACACCTGCGCTAAAAATGGGGAGGAACCCGATCTGCCCTCGCCTCCTCCGAAAATGTACTTTACAGAACATTTATTCCTGAAGGAAGCTCTCCACAGGCACTCAGCTGGCAGAGAGAGAGAGAGAAGTTCCAATATTTGCTCCAACCACCAAAGGTTTCATTAAAAAAAAAAATTAAAAATAAAAAAAAAAATAAAAGCCCTCCCCTCTTTCCCTTGCCCAGCCCCTCCGGAGCAGCGGCGTGGGGCACAGCTCACGGCCCCGTTCCACGCGGGACCCGGGTGCGGGGCGGCCCCTGGGCCTCCCGCAGTCCCCCCGAGCACGGGCGGCCGTGGGCTGGGATGTTCGCGGCCTCTCCGAGTACCTACAGCTCCAGGCTGGGGATTTTCCAGCCCCGGCTGCACCTCCCCTAATGTTTTCCGCCAGGTGTGGAAATGAAGGAAAAAAAATTCATAATAATAGTAATGATTAGAATAATTTGTGTTTAGTAGAGGTGCAGTGTGGGGCAGCTCCAGGCTCAACCAGAAGGATGTTGGGGCGACAGAATGTTTTAGTAGCTGAACAATAGCGGTGCCACAGGCCGGTGGGGAGGGAAGGAGGGAGAACGCTTCCCTTTGGTTAAATCGTATAAAAAAAATAATTATAAAAAAATAATTCTTACTCTCTATTTCCCAAACCCCAGTGATTACCGTTATTATTTTTATTATTATTATCTTTAACGGCACGATCCGAGCTGCCACACGATGAACTTCGCGGGAAGGCAGCGGGCCGGGCCCGCTATTGTTCAGGGCACACGCGTGGCCCCGCGCCGCTGGGAGCGGGGAGCGCCGCGGGCGCTCGGAGCGGGGCCGCCCGTCCCCTCGGGGGGCAGCACAGCCTCCCACCTGCCCCCCGACACCCCAAAAGCCGCAGGTGAGGGCAGCGGGGCTGCGCGGGCGCGGTGCTGCTGCTGCTCCGCGCTGACAGCTCCGGGAGCAGCGCCGGGGGGACACCCGCGCCACGGGGCCGCTCCTACCTGCGAGCTTGAAGGGCTGGCTGTCCCCGCTGACCCCGCAGCCCGAGGGGATCAGCGGCGCCGGGTTGACCACAGAGGCGGCGCAGGAGCCGCTCAGTAATCCATCGATGGAGAAGGGCACGGAGGCGGCCGCCGACTGCAGCTGGTGGCCGGCCAGCTCGTAGACGTGGTGGTGGCCGAGCGGGTAAGGGAAGCCCACCATCCCCCCGAACTGGGCATGGGGATGCTCCAGGATGCGGCTGTCCATCATGGGGGCGGCTCTAGGGCGGGGGGTGCCGGCGGGGCTGGGGGCGCTGGCGGCGGGGCGGCTGGGGCCGGGGGTGCTGCTGGCCGAGGAGGCGGCGCGGCGAGGGGCTCATGCTGCAGGGCGCCGGGCGCTTTAACTTTATCAACATCAGGCTCCCAATAATTAGCTCAGGCTGGGGGAATTTGGGACCAATAAGAAACGTTAATCGGTCCTGACGTCAGAGACGTGCCAGTGTGGGGAGCAAACGTTTTCCATATCGATTGCTAATTATACCTGACATCCAGCCTCAATAAACAATATCAGAGCTGTCACAACACGACGAGGGGGGCTTTGATACGAACTCCAGCCCGAGGAGGGCGGCGGGGGCCGGGCGGGCAGGGGGGGCGGAGGGGAACGCGAGGATCTGCCTGATACCCGGTTAAATACTAAACAGTCGGAGTTACACACACACGGCCTCCCCCCCACCCCAGCCCTCCAACCCACCCTCTTCCCCCTTGTCCCCTCCCCTCGCCAAATCACTAATAGATTTCCCTTTAAAACATTCACCAGCGTGTTGTGGGGATTTTTCACCAGAAATGCTCTACTCTCTGAACCTTTAAAGTGATGTTGCTCCAATTACAGAGAGACATTGAGCGGCAAATAGACTGATCCAATAATAGGAGATTCATCATCCGCTCTTTCCAGAGCTGTCACATTGAATTTAAAACTACAAGCCTTTTCATCTCCTCTCCGGCTCTATAACAGGGGAGAGGGGAGGGGGGCAGAGGGAAAAAATGGGGGGGCGGGGAGGAGGAAAGGAAGGAGAAAAAAATGAAAAAGGAAGAGCCGTTTACAGCGTTTAGGAGGAGATTTGAGCATATCAATCGAAATCATAATTAATGCAATCTCCTATCGATTCGGCCACGGACACCCCCCTCTCCAGCAGTAACCACAACCTTTGAATTGTGAGCGCAGCCACGAGCAGAAGCAGCCTCTGATCGCTAAAGAGGAGGCCAAAAACTCGTACTACTAATAATTTTTAAAAATCAAACCCGAACAAAGTTCCCATCCCTACATCCCTCCCATTTCACCTTCCCCTGGAGCAGACCCCACTCTTCATCCCGCCAGTCACCCACAGCCCCCAAACAGCCGCCAAACTGTTAAATTCCTAATTGAATTACGTTTCCATAGAAGTTTTCACCCAGATAAAACACTGCTAGATTCCCCCGGTGAACAATTTAAAGGACGGCTCTCCGGCAAAGCGCGGGGCTGGGGATCCCCGGTTTTGTGCCCTCTCCCGGTTAGAGGAACACTCCCCGAGCTCCCAGGAGAGAGGAACAGGGGGAACTTCCCAACATCTCCCATCCCGAGCCCGCAGGACCGGAGCTGGCGGTCCCCTGGGCCGGGGGACCCAACCTGGAGACCCCCGAGAGGGTGGGAAGAGGAGCGAGGGGATAAGCGGCGTTCGCGTTTAACAAAGAGCGGAGGGAAAAGGGCCGGGCCGGGCAATCAGACAGGAAAAACTCTTTAAATCTTCCTGGGAGGTTCGTGCGGAGTGAAATCCTTGGAGTCTGGGGGGGGCGGTGGGGTGAGAAAGGGAGAGAAATAAAAATAGGTAGGAAGGAAAAAGGGAAGGGGAAAGAGGGAGAGACACTTTATCTCTGGAAAACACACAAATAGATTTTCCAGTTATAAAATATCCAGTCAAGATGATCCATTTCCTAGCGCTGGTTTGTGTGGGTATGAGAGAGGGGGAAGTTAAAATTGAAATAAAAAGGAAGTCGAGTCTCTAATCTATGCTGTCTGTCCGGAGCTGTATTTATTCACCTAATTGAATGCCATACAATATACTGCTGTATTATTGCTGTTCCCTCCCTCCCCCCTATAGATTAGTTTAATTATGGTCTCCCTGCCTCTGCTTAG
>NC_086211.1:5337500-5547500 GCF_035770615.1 Melospiza melodia melodia
AAATTGCCAATTAAATTTGATTGATATAATGAAATTGGATTTTATTTTCACTTACCTTCTCCCTCCCCACCTCCAGACCCCCCAACCCCTCCCCCGGTGATCCCCCGGCCCTGGTGCGGGGCCGCAGGCGGGGAACGGGCCCGGGGCCACCGGGGAGCGTCTCCCGAGCCCGGCCCGGTCCGAGCATCCCTCCCGCCGCCGGCCCGCGCTCTCTCCCGCCTCTGGAAGTTGGAGGGAAAAGCGAGATCTAAAGCAGCCCTTCTAAAAATGCATTAACTGTTTCCAAAATCTACATCGCCGCTTAATTAAATATGTTATCCTGTTTATAGGATCTGTGGCTAATTATTTAGAGTCGTTTAATCTACGCGATTTGCACGTTAATTAAACAGCACCGGGCTCATTGTGCGCTCCGAGGGCCCGCAGCGCCTGCTAGGGGCTGCCCGGAGCCCTGCAGCCGCGACCCCCGGCCTGGGGGGGCTCCGGGCAGAGGGGATGGAACGGGGGGCACCGGGGCAGAGGGGATGGACCGGGGGGCACCGGGCAGAGGGGATGGAACGGGGGGCACGGGGCAGAGGGGATAGATCGGGGGGCACGGGGCAGAGGGGATGGACCGGGCAGCGGGGATGGACAGGGGGGCACGGGCAGAGGGGATGGACCGGGGGGCACCGGGCAGAGGGGATGGACAGGGGGGCTCCGGGCAGAGGGGATGGAACGGGGGGCACCGGGGCAGAGGGGATGGACCGGGCAGCGGGGATGGAAAGGGGGGCACGGGCAGAGGGGATGGACCGGGGGGCACCGGGCAGAGGGGATGGATCGGGGGGCAGCGGGGATGGACAGGGGGGCACGGGCAGAGGGGATGGACAGGAGGGCACGAAGAGAGGGGATGGACCAGGGGGGCACGGGCAGAGGGGATGGACAGGGAGGGCACAGGCAGCAGGGATGGACAGGGGGACACGAAGAGAGGGGATGGACCGGGCAACGGGGATGGACCGGGGGGCATGGATAGAGGGGATGGACCGGGGGACTCGGCCAGAGGGATGGACAGGGGGGCACGGGCAGAGGGGATGGAAAGGGGGACACGGGCAGAGGGGATGAACCTGGTGGTACGGGCAGAGGGGATGGACCGGGGCAGCGGGGATGGACAGGGGGGCACGGGCAGTGGGGATGGACAGGGGGGCACGGGCAGAGGAGATGTACAGGGGGCACGGGCAGGAGCACCCCCCGGTCCGAGCTAACAGGAGCAAAACGTGCTGGGATGCTCCCGGAGAGGAGCAGCCTGTGGGATTCGGGGCGGGGGATGCAGCTGGGAACACCCAAAGAGGTTTTGGGGACCCCGGCCCGAGCTGACAGGAGCAAAACGTGCTGGGATGCTCCCGGAGAGGGGCAGCCTGTGGGATTCGGGGAGCGGGATGCAGCTGGGAGCACCCAAAGGGGATTTGGGGACCGGCGGGGAAAGGGGGGACCCGCAGGGATCGGGCCCCGCTCGGTCCCCGCTCGGTCCCCGCTCGGTCCCCGGTCCCGCCGCCGCTCCGAGGCGCAGTCCCTTCCCTCGCCGTGTCCCCCCTGCTGTCTCCTCCCCTGTCCCCATCTGTCCCCCTCGGAGCTCGTGTGTTCCGGCCTTTGTGTGGCAGCCTTGCTGCCGCCCCGCTCCCATCTCCTTCTGCCCCATTAACCCCCGGCACGAGTCCCGGCGACAAAAGGGCTGCAACCTGATCCGGGTTTGATTGAATCCCCATTGTTCTCCCGGCTAATTCCCGCTTGTCCTGCCTTCCCCGCCACGGGCAGGAGAGGCCCGGCTGTGCCCGTGGGGGTGGCTGTCTCTTAATTGCTTAAAAACTGACTGCCCCACCACCCGAGGAACCCGCAGCAGGTTGGGAAGGGTTCGCCGTTCCTCGGGAAATGAACGCGTTTAATTCCAAGTTTGTCCCTGGGAAAATGCTGCCCACCCTCGTCCTAGGCATGTCAGGAGGAATAGCAGGGCTTTTAAACAGGGGATTAAGGAAAGTGGTCACTTTTGACTCAGTAGGAAAAATCCCTCCGTGACGGTAATGAAAGCCTGGATGATATAAGTATCCTCTGGTTCACAATAGCAATTAATATGGTAATATTCTACTATTAAAGATGCTAACATTAAGATGGAACTTGTACGTGGTTAAAACATTTAATAGAAGGGAGAATGCATTCCTCGAGCATCAGGTAACAAAGTCAAATGGAAAAGGGGGGAAATGAAAGTATCTTAAAATAACAAAGGCCTCTATATAATTTGGAAAGGCTTCTAATACTCCCTTCCTCCTCAAGGAAAACTTGAGGCACTTTGAGAAGCGGATATTAGCGAGTGCAGGATGAGAGAGTTTGTACAGGGTGGGGAGAGCTGCATGGTGGGATCCCAGCCCTTCTTTGGAGACCAAATGCAATGGGGACATCTGCAGTGACCCACTGGAGGGGCCTGTCCTGGGACAAAGACACAGAAGCATCACAATAATCCAGAAATGTGGGCGTTGGAAGGTCAAAGCTCTGCTCCAGGCAAGGGCAAGTTCAGAATGAGCCCAGGCTGTCCATGACCTTGTGATGCAGAGCTGAACTGCACTCCCCAAGGATGGAGGTCCCAGGACCTCTCAGAGCTCTGTCCTGGTGCTGCACCACGTTAAAATCCTGGTTTTCCCCCCTCAAAATCTACCCAGCACACCCTGAGCTGCCTTGGAGTGCCATGCGAACACCCCAAATAATGATTGTATCACAGGGAACAACACAATCTTTGGTTTGTGCTGGAGAAGGAGGAATTTTAAGACCTGCTCATCTCTGCCCTGTGAATTCCCTTGGTTTGATCAATTTGCCAAGCAGAGGACAGACACAGTTATACAAAAATACTCTCTTAGCAGAGTTTTTAAAGTCTCAGTCTATTTGGAAGAAAATGAGAAAGCACTTATTTAAACTACAGTCCACACTTTGATTATGATGAAAGCCTTTTCCTTTTTTTCACCTTTGTTTTCACTTAAAAACAGTCAGGATTTAGGTTTTTGCTTTTCACTGTAATAAAAGTAATTTGCAAAGATAATAGTATTGTGGGACTAAAGGAACCTTTCAGCTGATCGCTAGAAGAAGCAAATATTTACCAACTGGCTCTGATGATGAATTGGAGACTGATTGGAGAGTATGATCTTCATCCTGGCTTCAGCTTTGCTGACTTCATCAAATCTGACCATCTTGGGTTTACAGTTATTTTTCTCTAAAATGTAGTTTTCCTGGGAGAAGAAAAAGAGTCTTCTGAAGTTTGCACTATTGCATAATTTATTTAAAAGAAACACTGCCTGGCTGGTGCCAAGGATTGATGTAGGTCATTCAAGCTCCAGTCTGCCCAGTCAGCTCAGGTTCCCTGCTCCAGGTTCCCTCTTTCCTTTTCCTGCAGGAAAGTTGCACGTGCAAAGCCATTCCCAGGGTAAACCCTCTGCTAAATTCACATCAAAGCTGTGCATCACAGGAAGATGAGAATTCACTTTCACCAAAACTAGAGAGGATGGAGAGGAAAATGAACGAAAACCAGTCACAGGTCGCTGAGGAGCCAGTGCCAGCAGAAGTGTCATTGCCATGAGCTGTCCCTGTCACAGGTTACACCCCTGTGTGCTGCTGGGGATGCTCCCTGACCCACACTGAAAGGATCAAGTCAGATTAGCAAAAGCTTTGTGTTAAACTTCAGCTCATTCCGATGGAGCTGGGTAGGGACCAACCCCTCAATCCAGCAGCAGCTCTGCAGGGAAAGGGATCCTGGGCAGAATGCTGGCAAGTGACCTCTTCAGCTGGGAGATGTGTTGGTAGCAGCCCCTTGTCCTTCCCTCTACCTCGTCTCCCAAAAATCTCCCCACAACGTGCTCAGAATTGGGTCTGTTGCAAATAACAACACAGCGATGGCACAACACACAGCAGTGGATTAAAGTAGAATAACAGAAAAGTTTGTCTGTTTAATTCTCCTTCTCTTTCTCAATTTCCCTTCACTCTCTGCTGTTATTTTGATATGAAAATAACAAAATAGCATTTTGATATGAGCTATTGAAGACAGCAAGGAAAATGAGGACCCTTCAGACAGCTGCTCCCCTGGAGGCAGCACGATGGGAGCTGAGAGGCAGCCTGCCCCCAGCACTGGAGGTTATGTGGATAAAGGTGACCTTTGTGTCCTCTCCCACCCCTGTCCAGCCTGTGTCCAGCATCTCCTGGTGGAGACCATCTCACCATGCACGGAGGGGCTCAGCCCTGCAGGCAAAGGGGCTCTGTTGGTGTGAGGGCTCCATCAGCGAGCGCTGTGGAATCAACTGTAATGCAGATAAAGATGTAGGAACAGGAAAAAAGAGCCGCTGAAATTGAGCAGTGGACGGCACTGAGAGAGGAGGAAAAAGCCTCAAACTTTAAAGGCAGTGTTAAAACAGGGCATGCAGAAAGTGAAGTCAATTAGCCAAAAGAATCGTTTGCTGACGGAGGTCGTTGGGCCGAATTCCTAAAAGGATTCATGAATCGACTAAAAATACCCTTGGGATGGCTTGAATAGGGACTGAGTTACTGAAGGGCAATGCCCCAGATGACCCAGGAGACCCTTTCCAATTCTACAATATAAACAATGATGCCATTAACATTTGTACTTAGTACCTGTTCAGGCTCCCATCCGGAGCAGAGGCTTCCAGATGTGCTCTGTTCCTCACCTTAGCCCAGAGGGCATCCTTTAGGTGCCACCCCAGCAGTCAGGGAATTATGGAAAACCCTCTTGACAATGGTAGGAGCAGGGAGAGGCCACAAAGATCAGCGGAAAAGCGGGATGGAAACTGCAGTGCTGGAAGAATCATCAGTGAGCAGAGACCCAGGGCACAGGGGCCTTAAAGGCCAAGTGATGCTGAGGAGGCACTTGCAAGGCACAGGGGGACAGGGACAGTCAGGGGAATCTGCAGATGTAACTGTGGGAACAAAGATGACTACATACCCAAAAAACCAGATGGAGTTTGGGCAGGTTAGGAAACACAGCAGGAGTGTGGGTCCCACCAGGATGTCCCACCAGGATGCTCCAGGTGACCCCTGCCATGGGGATGTGCCACCCAGCCGTGGAGCAGTGCACAGACCCCACATGGACCAGGGGCTGTGTGTTGTACTGATTGTGGTAGGGGAAAAACCGATTTGTCATTAACTGTTCCTCTTTCCCTGAGCACCCCTGGATGATTAGACCCGAAATGACACCCACGGTGTCACTGCTGGACATTGTCCTGGGAGGTGGCAGACCACTGTCACACCTCACAGAGGGGTACAGGCTCCATGTGAAGGCAAACCTGCAGCCCTAAATCTCCAACTTGTAATTCAAGTACTGAGGATAATAATGAAAACAAGGTTAGATAAAAACATTCACTATCAAAATTTAATTATGCATCCACAGGCTGAGGCTCATTATTCATCCTCCAACCTGGAAACAAATTAGTCTAATGAAGCCATGAGTTAAAATGGAGAAAGGATGTAAAGGCTGGAGAATATTTATGTCTGTGCTCGTGTGTCAAAAGCAGCACTGAGCTCTGGGTGCTACATTTGTCACTGCAATCAGGTGCTTCCTAGATGGGGTGGAATATCCAGGACCTGGATTGTGCCATGAGCAGGAACAGTCACTCCTGAGTGGAAACATGAAGCAAATAGAGACTGCTGAGATGTGGGGGCTCAGTGCAGACATGGGGGCTCATTAAAACCAGATGTGATCAGAGCCCATGGGTCTAAAGAAACCCCAGTACCAGTGTCAGCCCCGACTTGAGGGACACATTTTGCTGTGGCACAGGATCCCTGGTGACAGCCAGGGTAGCCCCACGGAGAGTCTGGCTCCAGTGACCTCCACTAAATGGGAAACCAAATCTCAGGGGCTGTGAAGAAAAGAAATTGGTAACGAAGTACAGTGGGATGGCAGCTCTCTGTGGGTTTATTGTGCAAGTGTTTAAGTAGACAAAGGCTATAATTAACTGCCCAGGAATGTATAATCACAGGAATGAAGGTCTTTCGCTCTGCTCCTTCCCTGCAGAATTTGGGGAGAAATGAAATTACATCACAGGCAAGGGAATTGATCCACACTTAACCCACATCCCCCGCTGCACCCCCCAGCACCCCCAGGTCTGGGCTGGCTGCTTTGGCCACCCATAAAAGTCACCCATGAACTGTAATTCCTGGCACAGGAGGCTTTGAGGACACTCACAGGCTTTTCCACTGCACACCATGGCCAGGCTGCTGATATATAGCCCGGGTCTGAGCTCTGCAGCAGAGTGCAAAAGGTTCAAGCGACCTAGTAAAGACCGTGCCAGTACCCGAGAACAAGTCCCTGTAGGCCTGTGGCTGAGCCATTCTCACTGCTTTATTCTCTCACTCCCATCCTAATGTGCTTAACTATAAATGACCCCTTTATTTTTTATATCTCCATTTCATTTTTCCCCTTCTTGCAAGAAAGCAGTAAAAACAGGGAAGCCAAGAAGCAGAGCTCTTATTGTAAAGTGAGTGCTGACACAGAGCAATTCTGGGGACCTCGCAGCTCGCGGTGAACATTTGTAACACCACCAGGAGCCTCTGGGCTTCTCCTTCCTCTGAGAACCAAGCCCTAATCCTGCTCCCAGGCGCCCAGAAAAAGCCTATTAGGATCACCCAGGCAGAGGTGAGCTGCTTGTGGTCTGGAGGCCCCGACATTCTGAGCTTGGCATTATTTTATTTCCAGTTTTGCTGGATGTTTTACTCATTGCTGTCCTGGGATGGCAGATTTGGGGTGAAGACAACCCAGCTGAGCAGTGTCCCCCAAACACCACCCCCTCTTTTGTGCTCTTTGTCTCCAATAGGCAGAAGATGCTCAGCCACCCTGGGCAGAAGGACAACATCTCGCTGTTTATTAGTATAATTTTTAAAGGTGCCTCATTGTATTTATTTGCTGTGTGGTTAAACATTTATTATTTATATTTAATTTTCCCAGATTCAAAGGGGCATCACTAGTGGCTGAGTGTCTGCAGATTCAGTGCAGCTCCTTCACACACTTATTTATGTAACCTTGGCCTCCCCCGAGGGGCTCCCGTTTCACGATGTGCCATCGGCCTCTTAATTGGCCTCACAGATCACGCCTCTCCTTCGGCTCACCCAGCTCCCTGTGACTCGTAATTTCTAAGATATTAAATGTGCTTGAAACAAAAGAGTTCAGTGAATTAAAGCCAGGAAATTTCCTAGTCCTCCTAAACCTCCGCTGCTGATTCCCAATCCAGGGTGATGGCCAGACTGGGGTCATCACCGCTGGTCTGGAGGGCTCAGGGAAGGACCAGGCTGCGTCCTGGGCAGGCTGTGGACATCCCAGGCATTGCTGTGCCTGGATTTGCACCCAGCTGTGTCTTCTTGATAAGAGCATTTGGCACTAATTAGTCTCCAAGCAGCTGATTAACCCACGGGGATGTACGGAAGCTGTTTCTGCTATAGGATGCTACAAGAGAGGCAGGACTCTCCTTGGGACTGCTTTGCCCCCTGGATGGACAGTGGGTGGTGGGATGGGGGACACCCATCCTCTGCCTCTGAGCCACCCCAGAGCCCCCTCTCACTGCTGAGCACTGTAATTCTCACCCAGCTGAAGGTTTGGGTACCAAACTTGTAGGGACAGCCAGGCTATGTCCCAAGACATAGACTCTGGGCTCTAAAACTGTAATTTCTGGAGCCATGGAGACCAGGAACTCCTTAGAAGTAAAACCACATTGAGACAACATCTTTGGATATTTCTTTTGTGACACACCTTACTGCCAACGCACCCCAAACATCTTAGGGGCACATCTGACCCAAAGATGCTGCATTTCTCTTCCAGCCACCAGCCCTGATGCTTCATGAGCAAATGAAAATGCACTTAAAGCTATTAAACTATTTTAGACAATACAGATCCTGTAGCAAGGAGTTCCACATGCCAGCAACAAGGCAAAGACATCTGGAGAACTCAGCCACGTGAGGTTTTCAGTAGGGTAACCAAACATCTGGGTGAAGGGGGCTGATAACCCCAGGACATTTTTACCTAGTTGCCAGCTGTTAGAGAAACTTCACTCCCATAGGTAAAGCTATTTCAACAGTAATGGTTTTATACCTTCTCCTTAAATATATCACAGGTTATACTTGGAGATGGAGTTTGAGAGTAAATATTGTTATGCTGGAGCTGTCATCTGTGAGTAATCACAGACCTAATTGAAGCTGGCCAGCCTATTAAATAAACATTCTGCATAAACGAGGGAGCAAAGAAATACCCTTTGGTTTGGTAATAGTTGAAATGATGGAAACCAGTCCATGAGTCAGGGACCAGGGAGATGGGGTTGGAGTGGCAGGAGAGCCAGGGAGGGAGGTTTTCCCAAGCAGCAAGAACCAGAAAGCACCACAACCAGCTTTAGGAGGGAGAACAAGGAGAGTGCTTCACTGGGGCAGGGTGCTGGCAGGGCAGGCCTGGATTTTGGGTGCTGCAGCTTGGAGGAGTCTGGTTTTGTTGACTTCCCACCATCTACTGTTAATAGCTGGGCTAAGGCTGACAGAATTGCCTAATAGAAATCATCCTCCCAGCCTCAAATACTGCCTAATCACCCCACTGAAATGGGCAACAACGCAATCTTGCAGCGTTTCTTGTGCTCCTTGGGGAACCACCTAATCCTCCCTGTTGTCTGCCAGTTTTTCCTCGTCCTTGAGAATTTCATGCCTAGAAAAGGCTCCGGCTTTGGGGAGCTTTCAGCACTCGCTGCTGGGGGCTTGCTGCAGTGCCAGGGGGGCATCCTGGGCTGTGCTCTGGGGCTCAGGGCAGGCCAATCCTCACCCCAGTGAGGCTGGCAGCATCCTGCCCCTCCTCGGGCTCTCTCCAGATATTGTGTGAGCTCGGGGAGGTGATGAGGAGAGGGTGATGCACTGAGGTGACATGCTCAATTTCCCTCCAAGATGCTGCAGCCACAGCAACGTTTCTCCTGCTGATGGCGTCCATGTGTCTGTCCCTTCTTCACTGGAGCTGTGTTCCACATGGGGTGTGGAAGGAGCCCTCAGTTACCCCAGCCAGCCCTGCCTTCCTGGGGAGGACGGGGTGCCTGGCCTGCCGTGGGGAGTTGGAGAAAAACACTCTCCCTGTGTGAAGTAGATGTATGGTTTCAATTCTGTCCTTGAGCCATGGATCATTTAATGTTGTCAACACATATACATCCTTCTCAAACATCCCACTGAGAATTTCTAGGGACTGTAGACAGCTTAAAGCTAGCGTTACAGCAGCAGCAGCAGCCTCGTATTTGCTTTCAGATCCACGTGCATTTTTTAATACTAAAGCTTGCATAATTGCTGCTGAATTTCTAAGCAACTTCTTCAAAGGGGCAGAGGCACATTAGCAGTGGAGGGCTGGTGCTGGAGCAGAAACAAGGCCTGGTGTTGGCTTATGGTTCCCCAGCAGCTGCTCAGAGATGTTTGAGGAGCCCTGAAGAAGGGCAGGGTTGGGACCTCCCAGCTCGGTGTGTGCTTGAGCATTTCTCCCTGACCATCAGGGCACCTGGCATGTGCTGCCTGCATTAAAAACATCTCAGTGATGCACTTATTTCACCAGGGAGGCTTGCACTGACATCCTGCTTTGAAAAAAATAGGGGGATATTGCTCTGCCACCTTTTTTTCTGTTTGTTGTGTGTGAGGTCTGGATGAGCCTAGCACGGTGAGGTGCTACATGCAGTGAAGATTCCCTGCCAGGTGAAGGGGACATCACAGGGCTGATTGAGGCAGGGCTATAAAAGGGAAGACAAGGTGGTTCCTCACTCTGAGAGAAGGATCTCCTGGCCTTTCCCAGCTGGTGGAAATGGAATTGCAGCTGGGTGAGGACCAGTAACTTCTGGTTTTGGGTGTTGCAGTCTCTCTGTGATGTCCCTCTGAGGTGTGCTGCTGCTAATGGGAAGGACATCAAGCTCTGATTGGGATGCTCATCACCCCAGCCTCAGTTTTCCCTGGGTAAAGGGCTGTGACCACCTCAGGGAGAAGGAGAAGGTCACCCTCCTCTGTTTTAGCTGCCAGCTGCTCTCTTGAGTGCTGAGGTAAGAGACCAATGTCTGTTGGCTGGGGTGGGAGAACAGGAGGCTGAGGGTTTGCTGGAGAACCTGCACCAGGCTTCTCCTGAGAGGTGTGGATGAACCCTGGTATCCAAAGGCTCCTCTGCTTTTGGAAAAGCAGAAGGGCTATGGGTGATGATGGCTCCCAGTGCACAGAATCTGGGGTTGGGCATGGGAGGCAGCTCCTTCCTTCTTCCCCTGAGAAAGGGCATTTCTGGGGGAGACACCAACCTGAGGCACTGCCCTGTGCTGAGGGAGCTGTCACCTCTCCACCCCCCCTGCCCAGTGCTGCCTCCAAACCACCTGGTCAGCTAAACTCCATTTACTGCGTCTTTATTTATTATATCGGAGCCCAGGGTAATTACTTTATAACTCTGAACATTAAATATCGTTTGTCTTGTTCCAGTAGGTCCAAATCTTTATGAATTTTATCTGATGCTTGCTCCCTTCAATTATCTGTCATCAGAAAAAGTTTACTGCTGCTGCAAAAATATCAATTTGCCAGAGGTTGCAATACATTTACTCCCCACCTCCGTAATTTACAAACTTACATTCCATGATTAGAAAGAAAAATGGCTAATAGAATAAATATTCATGCAAAATCGATACTGAATAAGATGCTGCCACCTTTTGGCTTAACCTAATTCTACATCTGGGGCCAAATTCGTCCCTGGTGTAACTGCTTTCCTGGGAGAGTGGCTGCAGCTGGCTGTGAGGGATGCAGCAGGATGGGAGATGAAGCACGAGCCCAGGGGCTCAGCCCCTGATTGTGAACAGGGTTGTGTGGTTTGCAGGGTCTGGTAAGAGGAAATTTTCCCTAGTTGTGCATCTGCAATAGAAGTTTCCTTGCTGCACACCCAGAGCCATGTGGAGGCTCCTGGCAGGTTTTTCTCTCCCTCAGCCATCCAGGGCTGTTCTTGGAGCTGCATCCTGGGCACAGGGACCATTCTTGGGCTGTGTGTCCCTGCTGATGTCCTGGGAAAGGGGACTGGGGTGCGATGAGGACCAGCACAGGGCTCTGAGCTGGTTTAACAGCTCATCTGAGCTGTAGGCAGCCTCCACCCTGCCTGCCAGCGCTCAGCACTGGGAGCTCCTGGTGCACTTATTCTTCAATTCCCCGTCACTGAGACAGGCCGTGCAGCCCAAGCGCTGCTGTGCTTTCAAAAGGAAACAAACCAGAGTTTAATTTTCACAGCGAAGATATTCCAAAGTGCTAATGTGCTACAGCAGAGCACTTGCAGTGCTGCCCCGTCTCCTTGCCCGATGACACAGGGGTTTTGCAGCTGAATACCAGCAGGCACGTGATTAAAAGCTCTCAGGGTTTTCTGCTGCTGTGGGATTTCCAGCAGAACTCGCTATTTCTCTCATATCTTGCCCCTTTGTTTCCCCGAGTTCAGGGCAGAGTCTGAATTCAGTAATTGCCACCTGGATTTGCTTTGCTGTCTTCCCAAGGAACTTGTTTGAATGAATTGAATTGGCAAGGCATTGTTCAGCCAGAAAGCATTGTGGCAGGGACAATGTAGGTATTTGCAGGCACTCTATTACTGTTCTAAGCACACTGCCAGGGACAGCAGACCCAGGCAGGAGAGCTCCCTTTGAGCTGCTCCCTCTGCTTGCTCTTCTGAAAGAAGCACAGGGGTTTTGGCTGGTTGCTCCATGCTCTAAAGCAAGAGCAGAAGGAGCTGTTGGAGCTTCCTCAGCACATGCAAAACCCCTCATCCATTGGGGAATTTTCATTTAATATATCCCTATGGCTTGCACTTGTGTCACCTTGTTTTCCACGGAGCACCTGAGCAGTCAGAGCCACAGATGCCAGCATTGGGTTTGTGTCAGCAGAGCTCAGGGCATTGGGCTGGGGACAGACAGGTCCTGGGGGGGAACACCCTGAGAAGAACAGGGCATTGAGCTGCAGGGTTTGCTGAAAGACCCCAAGAACCAGGTTAGACTGAGGAAAATCAGTATTTGGGAGCTCAGGAGACTATTCAAGGCACTAACCAGGTGCTGGGCAAGCTCCTTGGTTTTGGGGCTGCACTGGTGCTTCTAAGGTGGAGATAATCTGAATATGTCAACGTATGGCGTTTTAAGTTCCTCGGGGATATGGGCTCACCTGAATCCCTCCTATCATGTCATAATAACACTAAATATTTGATATTTCAAGGAAGAGATGCTGGTGCACAGCTTTCCCTTTTTCACTGACTTATGGGCATGGTTTAGTGCTGGGTTAATGCTTGGACCTGATGAGCTTAAAGGTCTTGGCCAACCCACAGAATTCTACAGTTTGATGACCAAGCTCTGTGTGAGAAATGAGCTCTCCTGCCTGCAGGTCCCTGGGGAGTGGGGGCACAGCCAGGGCACACCACCAGGTCAGACACAGCATCCTGGCACAACCAGCATTGTGACACTGGGAAATTTGAACCAGCATTGTGACACTGGGAAATTTGGCCGTTCAAAATTGTGACACTCCCCCAGTGCCACCAAACGACTGTGCCAGCAGGGACAGGAGCCCAGGACCCCCCTGAGGAGAGCTGCAGCCAGTGGGAGATGGCACCACAGCCCTGCAAACCTTGTGCCTGCACTGTCAAGTGGCCAAATTCCTCAGGGGGCTCTCACAGGTGAGCGCTCTCACCCCTGTTCCATGGATGGCACAGGTACCACCTCCTTCCTCAACAGGGCCTTACGGAAAAGAGGGATGCCCAGTTATTTAAATCCCCCCAAAATCTCAGTGGGAGGGTTCCAGCCCGCCCGGCGAGCGGGGCCCTGCAGCAGCTGCTGACCCCGCCGTGCGGGTTAGCAGGGACATGGTGCCACCTCGTGGCACGCGGCTCCGAGGAGTGTCACACGCCCCTGTCCTTGCGGGATGGACATCTCCCCAATGGGAGCATCACCCTGCAGAGCCGCACCACCTCCGGGGCTGCTCCAGGGCGGTGGCTGCACCACGGGCTGTAAAGGCCTCCAGTGAATGGGTGTTTGGGATGGATGGATGGGTGGGGAAAAACAACCAGAACAGCCGAAATTCTTCTGCCATTGCCTAGTCCCAGTGTTGTCTGCAGAGTGGGTATGAGTGGGTATCACTTCTGGAGATGATTTCTTAAGAGCTGTCTGCCCACTATGGGAATCATCACCCAAGGGATCCTTCTTCCCTGTCCTGCTATTCCCCCCTTGGATCTGTCCTTTTCCTTTTGGCTCCCATCTCTGCCAGGAACCCCCTGCCCATCCTCTCCTGCTGACCTGCAGAAGACTCACACTCATCTGTACCAAAAATGGGTTTGGTCCCCTCCTGTGCTGACAGCATCAACCAAACTCCACTTGTGAGAGTTCAGGTTTTGTTCTTAGTGCTACAAAACAGGAAGAAAGATGGGTTCATTTATCTAGATAAAATAAGAATATTAAAAAATAGATAAAATATCTAAAAAATAGACAAAATAAGATAAAATAGATATCTAGATAAAATCTAGATAAAATAAGAATATTAAAGACAATGCTGAGGTTTGGCACTGTTACAAAATAATCATCAGCTGAAATATTTAAGGAATAGAGTCTTGGTTTTTAGTGACACACTTTAATTCCGAACCAGCAACAAATAAGGAGTATTTAGGGTCTAGCTTCCCTTGCTAATTGATGCCATCATGGTAGTGCCTAGGAAATTTGGGGCTCAGTAGTGCTGGACTGGGTTCTGTCATGCTGTTTGCAGTATGGACTCAACAAAAAGACAGTTGTTGTTCCAGGAAATCTGCCATGGAGATCCTGAACCTTTTTCTGCTAGTAAGACATTAGAGTTTGATCAGTGACCAGAAATCACCTGATAAGGGATTTATTTTCCCTCTACTCTTAGAAAGGCTGTTGCAATGATTCCCACCCTTTGAGAAACCTTTTCAGGGGTACCCTCTGTAGCCATCCCACTGCCAGCTTGGCTGCTCTCTGTGCCCTTTATTTTTGGGTTGGGGCATTCCCAAACAGCAAAGCAAATGGATTAATTGTGCTGATTTTTTGTTCCTCCTGTACAGATCCTTCCTGCATGCTCTAAAAGGGAGTTGGAGACATGGTGGGTGTCAGAGTCAATGGTGGATATGGTGGGATTTACACCTAAAACACCAAATATGAGATTTTCCCCAGAGGGACAAGAGCTGGAACTGGGAGCATTTTGTCTCTGAAGTTCAGCTGACAAAGCCAAGGAGATGACACAACATTCTTTACAGGTATATATCACCAAAAAGCCATCTGAGGTGGTCCTTTCTAGTTTATTTCATAATTTAGGAGGAGGTTTTTAAAGAGAGACTGTTCTCCTGAAGAAGCGAGCTCCTGGTGGTGCAGTGGTATCTGTGGTATATGTGATGGGCCCTCAGGCACTTAGCAAGGATTTTCCAAGGAGCCTAAGGGCTGATGATGCACACTTGAAACTCAATGGGATTTAGGTGCCTAAATGCAGAAGGCAGCTTGGAAAATTCCAGCCTTTGAAGTTAAAGTAGGCACTGACAAAAAAAAAAAAAAGGCTAAAACCCCTTAAAATAATAAATGTCAGACTAATGCCACCATGAAGGCTGTGGGTGCTCTGAGCTGTGCACCCAAAACAAGGCAGTGGCAGGTGGGCACCAAAGGCAACCAAGAGCATGGAAAGCTCCATCCCTGATGTCTCCTGCTCCATCAGGAATTGCAGCAGGGTTTCTCCACATCATCATTTCCCCTCCTGATGGAAGCCTCCTTGTGTGGGAGTGATCCAGGACATTTGGCTGGGGACATACAATGTGTGAGGAAAATATGGAAAGTGCTTTTTGCTTTTTTGGTTTGGGGTTTTTTTTTTTTTTTTTTTTGGTTGGTTGGTTTTGTTGTTGTTGTTTTGGGTTGGTGTTTTTTTTTTTTTTTTTTTTTTTTTTTGTGGAGAAGAATCTTAGGGCATTAAAAGTTGGAGAACTCATCTTCATTATTTCTCTTTAAAGTTAGTTATGAATTGAGAATGGCTCTGCTCATATTTCTCTTTTATTTGCTATCTCCCCAGGCTAAAGTGTTGTCTATTTATCTTACAGATTAGGTTACTTTTTATGGGGTTCCTGCTATTATATTTCACCTCTAACTTTGTTAGTTTGTGTTTGCTATTAAATTACCTTGAATAAAATGGGCGGCTGAAGGACATTTTTCAGCTCCATCCTGAAATGAGGTTCTTAATCCTGTTTCTGGCCCTGCCCCTGTAGCCCAGCCCACAGGGACAGAATCTGGGGGGTAAGAAGGGCAGCAGGAAAGTGTTTGTGTCAACCATGGGCTCTGCAGGGTGAAGCTGCAGCAGAATTGTGCCTGCAATGCCAGTGGGTTCATGTGCAGTGATTTTGGAGGCATCTCTTTAGGAGCAGGTTCTAATAATATTGACATCATCACAAGATAAGATCCAGGACTAGTTAAATCACAGCCTTGCAACTCAGTGCTCCTTTGAGGATTAGAAGAAGTCGCTGAGCTGTCACTCTAAAGCTGATCATGGACTTGTTTAACTATGTCATCCCATAAGACAGCCCTTTCAATTATGTCAACCTGTCTGCTCTCCCTTGACTCTAATTTTAGAGCAGCAGTAGCTAATATTCTTGGAAACCCGATCCACCTCCACAGATCTCTCCTCTCTGTCTGCTGCTGTTAACACAGTATCCTGTGGGGAGATGGGACTGCTTTCCTTCCCCTCCTGTAATAAACCTAATAAAAATAGGTACCATTAGTTCCTTTGTGTGTGGTCTCTTTAAGACACTTATCTGAGCTGTGTAATGGAGATGTCACGTCTCCTCCACAGAGGGATCAGGCAGCATCACAGGGTCACTGCAATAAAAATAAAATCCAGTTGTAAGAGCCTGGTACAAAATTATGAGCTGAAAAGCAGGACATTGGGATTGGAATTCAGAGACCTGGAAAAGGCAAATGAGAGCTGGAGTCACCCCAATGCTAATGCCAGAGCAGGGGCTCTGCAGATGGAGCCACAAGCAGGAGGAGTGCAGGCAACGAGGTGGCCTTGGGGGCACCACGGACAGGAACTCATCTGTGTCTTGTGGATGGTGTTGGGAGGAGTTTGGGGCACACAAGGTGGATGGGCCTGGCTGTCCTGGCCGTGGGCACCTCTGTGCTGTGCTGTCATAACCCAGGTGCTGGGAAGGGGACAGACCCTCCCTGAGAACCAGGATGGAAGCACAGCCCTGGCTCCCCATCCACGCTGTGCCTGTAGCTGGCAGTGGTGTTGGACAATTGTTCCCCTGCTGTGCCATGAATGTGTCCTTCTGAGGGGTTTTATCCCCCTTTGGGATGCAATGCAGGTGTGATGTGGTGGGGTGGATAGGGATGTTTAATACCCCAACAAGAGGCAATCCCACGGACTGCAGGGAGAGAAAGGGAATGACAGAGAGAAGAGGGGGGGACATGGGGAAAAGCAATAAGCCTCCTGCTATAAAAACTAGAAAGGATGGATGGGGAAAGAGGAGGCAGAGAGTCCATACAGATACAATGGAGGGAGGGGATTGCCATCCATCCCACCCAGTGTCACCATTCTGGTGGCAAAGGGGCCCTTTGCAGATCAGTTATAGAAAACCAACCCTCCACAGGCTGCCAGGGAACGGTGCCTCCCCCAGACTCCAGCAAGTTACTTACACATAGCTTTCCTTTCACAAATCCACGTTGGCTGCCCCTAATCAAATTCTGCTTCTCAAGCAATTTCCCTTGCTAATTCCCCCCGAATCAGCCCTAACCCACCTATCCCCTTTGTCACTAAGCTAGCCAGCCTCTAATCACACACTGCACTGTGTGATCCCTCCCCAAGTAATACAGGGTTCTGCACTTCCCTCTGGTTCTCAGCAGCCTAACCTGTCAGGAGCAACCTTCTAAAAATATCACTAAAGACCTCAGCTAATTTCTAATCCTCGTTTCTATTAAGATGCCTGCCTGTACTGTGTGGGTTTCCAGACTTGGGATTTACAGCCTTCGTTAAGAGCATCTAATCTGTGCAGAGCCATTTCTGTTGTTATCCACGAGCAAATTCCTCCCTTCTCCACCATAAACCAGGATCCCTCTGGCAGCAGCTCTCCAGCCTGCAGGGCATTCTCAGCCAGCCAGGGAAGACACCAATCTCTTCCTCTCTGCTTAGCTCACCCCACAGTTCTTTGGCAAGCCTTCCCAGGGAGATCATGGGGATCCCACTCCTCTCAGGCACTGGGTAGGTGCTTTGTAGCAAAAAAAAAAATCAGCCTTCAAGCTCAGCAGAACATATGGGGATTTTTGCACCTCCCAAGATTTGAGTTGTACAAGGAAGCTGATGCACAACAGAGCCGAGCTCTTGAAGTACCTTGGATAACTTGACTTTCTCTTACTATTTGTATTTGGATATTTTTCTGCTCTTTCCTCTTTTAAAATTCACCTGTCCCAAACTGCCAGAAGTAACCAAGTCAGAAGAACAGAAGAAGTGGGGGAGAGTGCCATACTCTGGCTGTGCCCTGCCCAGGCTGTCCCAGGGCGGGTTTTGGGTGTTCCCATGGATGTGGCACAGCTGTCCCCAAAACCCCAAACACCACAGTGGAGGAGGTGAAATCAGAGTTTACTCTTCACAAACCTGTGGCAGAATGTAATGCTCTGTCAGCTCAGCTGTTCTGTGGAGTAAGGTTTATGTGAGCAGATTTGGTAATTTTATGGGTTTGGGAGAGAACATTAATTGAAGAGTGGGCAGAGTGTCTGGCTGATGACATGGTATGGTTTAATCCAGCAGGAATGTGCTGTTGGGAAGTGCTCCAAGTGGGTTGGCTGCCTGTGGCACCCACAGCAGTCACAAGAGTCACATGAGTGCCACGTAGGTGGGTGACGTGGAGGGTGGAGCAGTGGCACATGCCCCTCCTGGAGTTCAACAGCACAAAGTGACTGTGCAGGCACTCAGCAGATGCAATCCCAGAGCTGCCCTTTGACCTCGTGCTTCTGAGTTGTGCACCACAGCACAGTCAGGTGTTTTCCAGGGAGAGCAGGGACAGAAAAACACTTTGTCATTTCTCAATCCTGTAGCAAATGTCATGAAGTCACCAGTCCTCCTCTGCTCTGTATAAAGCCAGCATTGTCACACACCTCCAGAGATCAACATTTCTAAAATGCACCTTGATCTCAGGGTGCCTTGTCAAATGAGACAAGCATTTCAAACAGAGACCAGCTGGGGAAGTTTCTGGTCTCCATTACCAACCCCTGTCACCTGAACTCAACTCTTTGCCCTTGCCCTGTTGCCCCAAGTATTTTCTCACCCCAGTGCCTATTTCCATTCTTATTCTTATTCTTATTCTTATTCTTATTCTTATTCTTATTCTTATTCTTATTCTTATTCTTATTCTTATTCTTATTCTTATTCTTATTCTTATTCTTATTCTTATTCTTATTCTCATTCTCATTCTCATTCTCATTCTCATTCATTCCCGTCCCCATTATTCCAATTCCCATCCCCAGGCCCCGCCCCCGACCGTGACTCAGCCGCCCCCCGGCCTCCCATTGGCCGCTGCCCGCGCATGCGCGGCGGGCGGCGGGGCAGCGGGGCAGGCCATTGGCTGCTGTCGCGGTGACGTCACGGGGCGGGGCGCGGCGGGAGCGTGACTCAGCAGGTGTCTGCGCTGACTCAGCGCCCCGAGCCGATAAAGCCGCGGCGGCCGCGCCCGTCCCGGCGCTCCGCTCTTTGTCCCCGGCCCCGTGTGCCATGGAGCTGCCGTGGCTGGGCGAGCACTGCTCCGAGCGCTCCTGCAAACAGCTGGGTAAGTGCGGGCTCGGAGCGAGCCCCGAGCAGCGCCTGCCCGGGCAGACCCGTCACGGAGGGTACGGGAATGCTGCTCTGGTACCCCCCTCGGCAGGGCTAGGGGAAGACTGACAGCTGTTCATCCTGTACGTGTTAAATTGTTAAGGAGTGGCTTTTCAAGAATAACGTGATTTTTGATACTGGGTTTTGCATTTGTACTTCAGCTCTTAGCTCTTGACTAGTTGCTCACTAAGGTTTCTGCTTGCGGGGAGCTCCTAAGGTGCTTGTGGCTTCAGATAAAAAAGGAAAACTTACCACTCTTGCTCTTTTAGTATTTGTGAAGAATGATCTAATCTCTATAGAGATAATTGGATTGTGGCTCGACAAAAACTGCTTTAGAATTTATCTGTAGTCTTTTGTGAGTACTCTTAGAGTTGTTAGCTTTGTTCCATAAAAATGTTTTCTTTTTTGTTCTTCTCCCAGATTTCCTTCCTCTGAAATGTGACGCATGTGGGGAAGTGTTCTGTAAAGATCACATCCGTTACGATGACCACAAGTGCAGCTCTGCCTACAAGAAAGTGAGTTCTGTATGACATGAGTCATAATTCACCCTGCGGATTTGCTAAGTCATTTATTAGGGCTGCTCTGAAACTTCACCTGTGATTTCAATAAAAGTGGATGGGAGAACCTCAAGATGCAATTTAAAGATTCATCTGAATTTCTAATATATAAAAGAATGACATTTCAGAGGTCACACCTGCTAGATTCTAGTTTTTTTCACTTGCAGTGCATCTTCCCAGAGAGGAGTGCTATATATTTCAAGTAATGTGTTGTGGTCTAAAATTTTCTGGGGTCCAAGTCCTGTAAGTTGAAGAACAACAAACATGAAACTACAAAAGAAATAAATAGAACAAGTGGGTCCAAACTTTGATCTCTGGCCTGTACTTGGGCTTTGAAGTATATAAAGGCTGTAATTCCAGAAAAGCCAAAAGGATTTTTAAAGTCAACTTACCAAATACATTGCTACAGTTGGTTTGGCAAAGCATTTCTATGTGGTTTTTGGATGGGGATTTGCAGTTACTGTTTTGAAGTGTATCTTTAAAAGCATTAGCAAATGGAAACATGAAACATTTAGGAATATATTTCTATTATCTATGGGTAAGACAAGGGGAAGGACAGAAAATAGGGTTAGATTTGTAATGGTTGGACTTGATTATCTTAAAAGTCTATTTCAGTCTAAACAATTCTTTAATTCTGTGATGCTGATCTGTGCTGTGTGTTCTTAGAATGTGCAGGTGCCAGTGTGTCCCCTCTGTAACACACCTATCCCAGTGCAGAGGGGAGAAATCCCAGATATTGTGGTTGGAGCCCACATAGATAAGGACTGCCAATACAACCCAGCACAGCAAAAGCAGAAGGTAAGAAAAGCTGCTGAAGTCTGAGCTGCCTTCCTGTGCCTTCAGCTTGGTCATGGCTCACAGAAAGCCAACCCTGCCAACTCCCTGTCCTCTCTTACTCAGATCTTCACAAACAAGTGCACAAAGCCAGGCTGCAAAAGGAAAGAGATGATGAAGGTGCTTTGTGACCAGTGTGGCAGCAGCTTCTGCATAAAACATCGGCATCCTCTGGACCACGACTGCAGAGGGAGCAGCCAGCCCATCTCCAAGGCAGGGTGAGCTGCACTTGGGGTACTGCAGCTCCAGATGAGGTCTCAGGGCTTGGTGGGGAGCTTGGACAGACAGGGAGTTCTGGAAACTACTGGTCATGTCAATGAAATAGCGATGATTTCCTCTTGTGTCTCAGGCTGAATTTCTGACATGTCAGCCTTAATTTCTGAGCCAAGAGAAAAAGCTTGTCAAATGCTTTCCTGGATTTTCAAGCTTACCTGTGTCAGTCTCTCCTAATTGAGAACAGGCACTGGCCAACTCAAGCACCCTTTGGGGTCTAGGTACACATATTAGAACCTAAAGCTCTGTCCAGAACCTTGAAGTAACCAAGAATAATCAACACCCTGACAAACCAAGTTTGAACTTAATGTTAATAAAAAAATCTGTCTTTTGCAGGCAGACAAACCTTGACTGTTGTGTGCAGTAGGACTGTGAGATTTGTGTGACAGATGCAGATGATTAAACTGGATGGAAGAGTGAAAACACAGAGTGCATGGGTGCTGAGCCTGGTTGTGTTTGTTTGTAGATATGCAGCTCTGATGAGAGCTTCTCATGCCACCTTCAAGTCCCCGGGAGCAATTGGAGTGCCATCTAATGGGAATCGTCAGCACAACAGGTATCAGGAGAAAAGACAAACCAAAACCAGGCTGTGGCAGTGCCACTGTCACACCTCTGAGTGCTCTAGAGCTGGTGGCTGACCTGTGAATGGTGTGGGGAGTGCAGTGGGGGGCTCTGACAGCACAGGTAAATCCCTGCTCCTCTCTAATGGAGTGATTAAAGTGCCCTCATAGACACAAGCACTGGGACATCACATTGTATCTGCAGGCTGCTCTCCCACCTGCCCAGTCAGAGGTTTGGCCAAGTTCTGGGAAAATGGTGTGTCATCAGAGTGAGGAAAGCACGGCAGCACCTGAATTCAAATAAATGGCCCAAGCCCTTCCCTGGCATGTTGCAGCTCATGTGACTGAAAGTGCATTCTTATTTCTTACAGGTGCAGATAGTAGAGGCTCTTCACACCTGGATCAAACCTTTCAAATGAAGTTAATATTTTCTCTCTATATAAATTTCTATGCAATTAACTTATTTTTGTATCATAATTATGTATGCATTCAATAAACTGCTACCCTTTCCAAGCCAATGTTATTTGTTCCTATATTTTAAATAATAACTTTAATATTATGAAAAATACTTGCTGTAGGAAGTGAGGTGATGGTGGTAGATTACAGTTGGTATGAAATACAGCTAGATTTGCTTAGGTGGTGCCAAGCCTGAATCTCCCAAAATGAAAATGTGAAATACAAGCTACTGTCATATATCTCAATCCTTTTGGAAGTGTTCTGGCTCTTTATGATAAACAACATCCATGTGAAGCTTCCTCTTGGTTTCTGAATGTCATTGGAAGACTTTTATTTATAAAGCCAAACCATCTTTTTTACAGGTCCCTTTTTCAGGTCCTGTCTGAAGGCTGGTGCTCACACAGGCACGTGCAGTAGAATTCTTCATCATTTATTATCCCTTAGAAATCTAGATTTGCAGGAATGTATTTTGTGGTTTCAGGGAGAAAAGGAAGCCAGAGAAAGTAGCATTAACTGTGTCTTGTGTAATGAGAATAAAGCCAAAATACAGCATTGTTTAGGTAGGCTGCTCTTGCTGTCTTCCTGAAAAGCTTAAACAAGTGAAGTCGTGGCAGATAATGCTCCATCTATTATCCTGATCAGCTCTCTTGGCTCTTTAAAACTGCATGAGCATCCAGCTGCTTAGCTTGAGGCCTGAAATATTACAGCTTGATGAAATGGAAATGTGCTGTTAATGAACAATGCTAATTCCCCAGATGGGATCTAAGTAGACCTCTCATCCAGCTAATTGTGAGAAAAATGCCAGGGCTTTCTGATGGTGTCAGGGGGTCAGGACCTCAATTTCATGTGTCATTGGAGCCATTCCTCTGCTTGCTGGGGCTTCTGGGCTGCAGTGTTGGCTTAGGGCTACCTGGAGGGAAATTGCAGCCCCTCCAATGCCCTGGAGGGGAGGAGAAGCACTGAGCAGAGCAGGGCTGAGCTCCTGACCTGGGAAAAACCATCTCTGCTGGTACTGTAAGGGATGGGAGCATAAGAGCAGTTAGTGCCTGTGGTTTGTACATCCTTGGGGGTGCTGCAGGTGTGCAAAGATTGTTGTGTCTCTTTTTGAACAGTTTAATCCTTGGGCTGGGAATGCTGCCTGAGGAGGAAATGTGGATTTAGGCCCTTCACAGGGACAGCACATAAACAATCAACACCTTGAGTCACAGGCCTTTCCTAAGAAAAGACAGATCTCATTTCTTCAGAAAAAGTATCTGTGCTATCCCATAGTTATGTTCGACCCAGTGATTTCTCATCCTGGAGAAGATCACAGCTAGCTGGCCAAACTGAACATGTAAAATAGATATGAGTTAGACTGAGCACTCCACATAATCTAATTCTTTGCAATCCTGCAGCCAAGATAGTGATTTGACGGTATCTGTAATACTGTGTTCAACCACAGGATGTCACAATAGGATATGCAATAACACAACCGATTTTAGGAAGTCTGACATTGGAGCAAAAGCTCAAATTACAGCTTTAGTTTTAGGTACCACCACTCTCTGATCATCCCATGCACCAACACCCTAACTCAGCCCTAGCACATTGCTATATTTTATATACATTTTATGTTTTTTGAGTATAAATTCTAACCAGCACCCATTCCCAAACCATGCCATGCACCCCAGTGGTGCTTTGGGAAGGGAATTCAGGTTCTGACCGTGGTGTGAGGACACGGCCCAGGGGAGGCTGTCCCAGCCCAGCAGGGATGGCTGGGGGAGGAGGTGGAAAAGCAGAGGTTGTCCCTTCCCATCAGTGCCTGCAATGTACAGGGATGTGTTTGCCAGCAGAATCTGCTCCCACACCCAGCATCTCAGGGGTGCTGGGCTCCAAGCAAA
This sequence comes from Melospiza melodia melodia, assembly GCF_035770615.1. NCBI lineage: Eukaryota > Metazoa > Chordata > Aves > Passeriformes > Passerellidae > Melospiza > Melospiza melodia. The sequence continues at coordinate 5,360,901 of NC_086211.1, forward strand.
GGGAGACAGCAGCCCTGTCTCAGGTTGTCCTGAAAAATAACGTGTCATCTATGCGTGTGTATGTGGTAAAAATTCTGGCCTTTAAATTACCAAGGGGACTTGGAAAAGTTTGTGCATGGGGTATTTATAGAAAATGAAAACATGGAAACCAATTTGCTTCTTGGAAATTGTCCTCGGAGGTGTTTTCTCCATCTGTCAAAGCACATCCTTGGCCTCTTCCCACGCATTCCACGAGACCCCATCGGGACAGGGGTGTCTCACACTTCAGGATCTTTTAGGATCTGCGGGATGGGAGCTGTTCTCCAGAGAGCCACATCTCAGTGTGCCCGCAGCGGGGGGGGGGGGTGCCTGCCAAGCCCTGAGGGGTCCCAGCAGGATGCGGGCGGATCCCGGCCAGGACACGGGACGATCCGTGCCAGGCCCCGGTGTGTCCCTGTAACGATGCGGGCGGATCCCGGCCGGGCCCCGGTGTGTCCCTGTCACGATGCGGGCGGATCCCGGCCGGGCCCCGGTGTGTCCCTGTCACGATGCGGGCGGATCCCGGCCGGGCCCCGCTGTGTCCCTGTCACGATGCGGGCGGATCCCAGCCGGGCCCCGCTGTGTCCCTGTCACGATGCGGGCGGATCGCGGCCGGGCCCCGCTGTGTCCCTGTCACGATGCGGGCGGATCCCGGCCGGGCCCCGGTGTGTCCCTGTCTCGATGCGGGCGGATCCCAGCCGGGCCCCGGTGTGTCCCTGTCACGATGCGGGCGGATCCCGGCCGGGCCCCGGTGTGTCCCTGTCTCGATGCGGGCGGATCCCGGCCGGGCCCGGCTCGGTGCCGATTCCGGGATTCTCCCGGGCCAAAGGGCGGCGCCACAGGCGGAGCTCGGCGCGGGAAGATGACGTCACCCGCGCCGCCAGGAGCCGGCGGAGCGTTCCGCCGCACACGTGTTCCTGATGAGCACTTTAATTCCGAGAGCTGCTTCCTATTGGCCAGCGGGGTGATTGACAGATCGGCAGCCAACCACATGCCGCCATTCTCCTCGCGCAGCCAATGAAAGGCAGGGGGCGGGCGGCGGCGCCAAGCGTGCGGCTCAGTTGAATGTGCCGGGGCGGCGGCTGTGTGAGGTGCGTGTGGGACGGGCGGGGGGCGCAGCCCCGGGTCCCCTCGGGGTGGCGGCGGCTTCTGCGGGGTTCCCTCTGCCCGCACGGAGCTGCGGGAGGGGCGGGCAGGCTCGGTCTGGCCTGGGCTGGCCACATGCGCGGCGGTGGCTGAGGGGGCTGCGGCGTGCCCGGTGTGTGCTGGGTTGTGGAGGGGTTTGCATTGGGAAGCGTATCCAGGCTGGGGAGCGGAGCCGGGGCCCTGTGCAGGGCTGGCTGTGGGCTGGGTGCCCTCCCGGGCCGGGCACGGCTCTGCCTCACACGTGCCAGGCCTGGCTCCGCTATCCCGGCGGTGCCGAACCCCTCCTTTGGCACCTTCTGTTGTATTGATGTGGGCCGTGTGGGTTGTTTTGTATTTCAGTGTATATTACAAGTAAATGTTTGTGATTGAGCGATATTTGCCTGTGTGGTGAAATTGACGCTGAAATTGGCATTGAAAAGTGGCGCTGAAAGTGACAGTGTTGGGGCACCTGGGGAAAGCCGCTTAAATCAGGCGCTCTGGCAAAGAAAAAGTTTGGAGTTACAACTAGACCTGTTTTCAGAGTGTTGTCTGCAACTCCTCGTCGTGTTCCCCCTCATTTCAGTCTAAAATTAAAGATAAAGCTAGTGAGACAATTATTCGAGCATGACTTTACCTCATTAACTTATAGGAAAACAGAAAAACTTGCAGTTTAACCAGAACTAGCGGTTCAAAACTGTTTAGTAATCAAATAGCCTTACATTTTGCACACACATGCATATTAATGAGATTATTAACAGTCATGTGAATGTATTTTGAGATGATGGGGTGTTATCTGAGGTAGGCAGTTGATCAAACAGTTCACTCTGGTGTGTTCTAGCGTGCACAAAGCACAGCCTAAATTATGGGGAATTCCTGCCAGGAATATCATTGAGGCATTTTCCACAACAGGGCCTCAGAGGACAAAAGGTGTGGAGATTCCTACAGGGGATTGGCATTTGAGTTTTACAGTACCCTAACTACAATGTATTCCTAAAGGAATACATGCAAATTTTCCAAAATTAATCCAATTTCAGTGCTGACATACATTTCATAGTTAGGTAGCCACAAAGAATTACCATACTTTTGCCGCCTTACTATCTTTTGAGGCCTGTCTTTTTCACAGCTTTCTCAAAACCCTCTAATTTTATAGATTCCAGCACCATACCGGTGTAATTATAGTATAACTGTCTGTATACAAGACTGATATTTAATATTAAAAATAATTCTAACTGTAGTTTGGTGGTTTCTGTTGCAGAACAGTATTTTAGAATGCCAAAAATGATCGTGGAAAAAAAAGAAAAGAAGGCAGAAAAAAGAAAAAAGCTGAAGGAAGATGTGGCCCAAAAGGATGAGCTGGAATTGGAAGCCAAACCAAAGAAGAAGAAGAAGCAAAAGCTGCAGGTTTGGCTCTTTAATTCATTACAAAGTTGTTTTATTGTTGCTGTAGATTCTGTTCTGAACATGAGTTGGATTCAGTTGCACCGATTCCTTGGATGCAGTATTCCTAGAGTGAAAGCTAAAAGGAAATGATAAATTAAGTAAAATCTGTGTGCAATCAGAGCAGGCAGAGAGGTGATCTCTGTTTGTTTTGGGTGTTTCTATGAAAAACAGAGGATGGATGTGGGTGAAAGGTGAACCAAGTGAGGAGCTGTCATATGGCAATCTCGGTGCAGCTTCAGCCTTCATGTGATCCTGAGTGCCTGGGAAAACAGGAAAGATGTTTTCTTGGAAGTTCTCCTGGTTTTTGGACAGAATGTCAAGTGGCCAGAAGGTGTCAGCAGTCTCTTTGTATTCCTGAATGTTTTATGAATTATTTTATGAGAGTAAAATTAGCAATCTCAGTATGTTGCTTAAGTAAGAACTTGGAATTGGAAGGGTTTTATTGAGGGTTGTTGTTTTTTTATTGTTGTAGTTTGTTTGGTTTTTTAAGTGGTGGAAATCATGCATATTTCAAGGACAAAACAGTTCTGATATTCTTAGTGGTTACTGTGGAATGAGGATCAAGGAACTGTAAGGCAATTCAAGAAGTAGAGAGGGAAAGCAGGGTTTTTTCCTCAGGAGTTCTTGAAGATCACCTCAAGAAGCCATGGTCTTAATTCTCTTATGTTTCCTGGCCTACCATAAAATATATGTGAAAGCTGCTTGTTTCTTCCTTTATCATGGTGTGTGTAGCTCAATGGAGCTCATATAGCTAAAAATTAGTACTTATTTTGTTTATTTCAGCTCATTGGCAAGAACATATTTGAAGATCCTTTGCATTCATAAGTGTCTCTAAGTATTGCATTTAGAGTTTGGGAAACTTAATAGAAAAAAACCACTCTATTGGCAGAAGCTATTCAGAGGTCTGTACAGTTTTGAACTCAGCAGAAATGTTCCTAAGTAAGTAAAAAATACATCTTTGTCAAAGCAAAAATAGGAAATTTTGTCTTCATAGCTTCACAAGAGAGAATGTTTCTCTTTTCCTTTATATTATAGACTGTGGATTTGCTGTGTTCTAAATGAGTGAAAATAATTTTCCAGGACAAAACAGTGTGAAATTGAAATGTCAAAATGAGAATTTTATTGCCTGTGCCAGTCTATAATTTCATGTAAAACTGCCAAACAGCCAAGGTGAGCTTCAAGTCCTGGCTAGTGGGGCCTTTTTGGACCATCTGATGTCCAGTGTTCAGTTCTCAGAACGCCCAGATGAGTTTTGAGGGCTGTGCAGACTGCAGGACTGTGAAAGAAAGAGCAAAGAGTAAAGGAAAGAGGAATCCTTAATGCTGTTAGGGAGCACCACTAAGCACAACAGTTCTTGGAATCATAAAAGTTGATGCCAGTGGGTGGCTTGAACATGTATATAGTGTGTTTTAGGGAATGCCATAAAAGGTCCATGACAAACCACTTCTTGGCATCAGCTTTATAAACTGTAACTGTTGATAGAGGAAAGTCGAAGTTAATAGAACACTTCTTTTTTTTTTATTTTATTTTAGTTTTGAAATAACTGTTGAGAATGAAAAATGTGAGGCAGATCTTAAACAATTTTACTTGAGAAGTGGTTAAAAAAGTTAATTGCTTGGCAGTTTGGTGGTTCCTCAGTGTAAGTACTCCCAGCTTTGTGTGAAATGCTTGGTTAAGGCACACTGGCATTTTTGCTTTAAAGGGATTTTGGTCATCAAATCTTGTCAGCATGGAAAGTGTAACAGAGAGCAAGGTAAAACTGCTCTGTGGGAACAGGAAGATCAGGAGGGGCTCTGGGGCTGTGCTCAGTCAGTGAATGGTTCCAAGTAAGAAATTTGGAGCAAAAGTTAGGCAACTGCTGAGGAGGTTTATTCCGCACCTTTACTTACTTTGATTTCTGTTACTTTAAAATAAGCTGGAATTTGCTAGATCTACAGGAATTGTGACTCATGGTGCCTGCATTCTGATGAGCTGTGATTGATTTTTAATGCAGTAACTGAATTAAAGGAAACTCTTCCTGGCATTCTGAAAGTAAGGGTGGGAGGGCTCCAGTTTTCCCTAAGGAGTCTCATGTGTGGCAGAAAGAAGTCAGAGTTTTTGGTGGGACAGAAGTTTCACTGGTTCATTAAGTCATGTTTCTGTGATTTACTTTTTTTTTTTTTTCAATTCTAGTACAACAAATTTCATCTCCAAAGTGGAAAATACAAATGTCTAATTGATTTTGTTATAGAGCTGGAGGCAGGTTGAGGTGTGTTTTCAGTGTACACTGATCATTCCTTCAAGAAATTTATTTCAAAAATTCTTACCAGCCTTAGACTAAGGCATTTTTCCTTGGAACAGCTTGACCTTTCAGAGTAATCTTGATGTTTTATTGATTTTCATCTACTCAATTTCTTCTGTTTACACTAAATAGCAATAAGCAATTCAAGCCCAATATGAATGTTTTCGTGAGTGATCTTAGAACCACACAGCTGTAAATAAGACATCTCTAGTGGAGCTGAGTTTTAGACTTTAAATAAGTTTAAAGACTTAATTCAGCCTTTCAGGTTTTTCTGACTGATTCTCCTAATGGTACTGTTCTATTTACCTACTTGAAACAATCACACATATTAAACAGATTTTTTTTTTAATCACTAGACAGAACTTTTACATTTTTAATAACGACATTTATAGTTTGCTAACATACTTACATGAATGTTATCTTATATGCTAACATACTTATATGTTGATGAAATGGAAATGTGCTGTTAATGAACAATGCTAATTCCCCAGATGGGATCTAAGCAGACCTCTATCAGAGTGTTTAAGTTGTTCCTTTCACACTGTAACATGGGTATGATGAAAAGAGATTTAAAATGTGCTATCTAGACTGGTGTTTGAAGTTGGCTATTGGCTTCTTAGGTAACGACTGCCTGATGGATCTTTTTTGAAAAGTTGGTTTTGTTTCAGTTCTCTGGAAAAAAATTTAAGAAGATTGCAATATTGATAATGTGTCATCCTAAAATAACAGAACCCTTGGAAGTGTTTCTTTGCAATTACCCCTGTTTTGCTTCTGATTGTGGATTTCTCCAGACTTATACCTGCCCCAATGGCACAAAGCTTTCTGGGGCAGCTGTGTAGGTAGGGAACAACGAGTGGCAGCTTTGTTTCCCTGGGCTGGTTGAGTTCTGCCCAGAGTGAGTTCTCACTGTGTCAAAGGATTTGTCATTTACGGGCAGCTCTCGTTGCTGCAGTGCTGTTTGCAGAGCTGCTGGCTTTCTGCAGAACAGTAGGAAATTCTTTCAGAACATATCATCTATTAGGCAAGATTCAAAATTCGTAATCCATAGAAAACAATATTAATTTCCTGTTCCTTCCCAATTTAGTCTAGTGAATGTTGTAACTTCAGGGAAAATGACGATGACTAAGGGAAGATGGATCTTTATAAATCAAATCCTCTTGTTCATGGTGGAAGGGGACTTTAGGTAATGCTCATACAGCCAGTGGGTGTTTCCTTGTACTTCCTTATCTCCAGCATTGCAAGTGCTTGGAGGAGGAGGAATCAACATTTTCCTCAGATAAAGGCAAGATCAGTGGGAAAGGAATTTAATTTCTGAGATTCCATACAGATACTACAAACAATGGCAAATAAACAAGTAGCTCATAATGTTTCTTTCATCAAAGTGTGCAGGTGCCCAAACAGTAAGATTTGTTTACTAAATGGAAAAAGGCAAAATTTGTAAAGAAAGGGTTTTTCTGTTTGGCTTTCTGGAGGTTATCATAAAGAGTAATATAGAATATTTAAGCTGCAAAGCAAACCACAAAAAAAAAAAAAAGATTCTTTAAAATCACTGTTTGATTGGAAAACACTGAAAAATTGTGTTTAAGTTGTGGAGAAAAACATTTTGGGTATGAGCTTGGTGGAATAACTGGGAATACTACTTTGATATGATCTCTAATTCTGCTTGTAATCAGGTAACTGGGGTAGTAATTTGAATGTTTAATGAATGCAAACCAGACATTGGTGCACACTGATCCAGCAGATACTGTAAGGCTATCATCAGACAGTGTATTTATTTGTTTGACAACCCACTAATTCATCCCAAAGCCTGTTCTTGAAATAATGAGTTGTGGATGATTTGCAAACAAACTCAGTAATCCTTTATTGTTCCCCTAATTTATTTTTCTCATTAAAGGGAAGCTTATCTTGTAGCCATCAAAATAACTTGGTTTATATTTTCCCATCCTAAAAAAATGCCATGAAGTTAACAACTTAGTGTGATGTTGCAGGATTTTCTTCTGATTACCAGGCCACCAATATTAACTGTATTTTATATACATTAAAAGTATATTTTGGAATTGCATTGCAATTCCACTGTCCACTCTTCCTGCACTTCTTTGCTTTTGCTGTACTTGCTTCATCCTCTGTTGTAAGCATTAGTGTTATCTGAGGTTATTGATTTTTGTTCAAGGAATATGTAAAAATCTTTAATATTTAAATTAAATCTTAAATATTAAAATAGTCAAAGAAAAAAAAGGAAATAACTTTTCAGAATTTATTTTATTTAGCATAATATCCTAAAATAAAAATCTCATCTCATACTGGATTTTTGGACCAATTTTGAAGTATCTTTAATATGCAAATAGAGTTTTGTCCATGTTATGAAGAGAAGATGACATAATCTTTGATCTTCCCCCATCCCTCCATCTCCCCCTGTGCCTTGATGGAAGGATACATCAGCAGAAAGCGGTTTCCCAGAGATCAAGGGGGAATGGGAGCTGTTTCTCAAAGTGGCCAAGTTAAATGTCAGGATGGATGTTATTGTGCTGGGTTTTGTCAGTCTGTAATTAAAATATTGGGCCTATTTCTCTTTGCTTTGGGCTACCTTTCAGTTGAATGTTTATTTTTGGGTTATTTGTTTGGGGTTTTTTTACTTGCACAAAGAGACAAGTTTGCTGGCCCACTGGCTCTCAGTGCCTCTCTGTATGGTGGCCTTCTGAGATTTATAGGAAATAATTACAAAGCTCTAAATCCATGTGGCAGTTATGGCTTACTCTGTGACATCTTGTTTGGTTTATCTGCTTTCTTATCTATGCAATATTTCTCAAATTAGGAAAATTTAAAAAAAACAACTGACCACAAAACAACAAACTTTGAGGGCAGCTGGTTATGGGACTGAAACATTTGTTTCCTGCTAGCACTTCTTCATCTGAATATTGATAGAGTTGCTTCCAATTATTTTATTAAATTAACCATACATTTATTTATTTTAAAAAAGGGGGTAAATTTAATTGTGGCACCCATGTAGTGTTTACAGAGAAAAGTAGGCCTTCTGTAAACAGACATGTCTAAGAAGGTATAGAATTGTGTCTGAAATATGGATATGCATAGATTAGGCTGAATAATTTCACATTCCTTTGAAAATTATTTTTGTAATGGTACGAATAGATTTCCCAGGAAAGAGTACTCACAGCTGGGAAAACAGTTGCTACTTTGAAGATGGTTTTCCCAGGCGAAAGGCTCACGTCCCCAACTGTGTTTGGTATAAACAATATGTGGTGTATTTCTTACTTGTGTTTGGAGGAATTGTGCATTCTTCATTGCATATTAGCCAACAAGAGTTTCATGCTAATTCTGGGTATTTGCCTTAATCTGTCTCCATTCAAAGTTAATTCCCTACTTTTATTAATAAAGCCAGGGTATTAAATTGATGGGGAGTTTGGTGGTGAAACAGAACTGTCCCTTCTTTGCTGCTAAGAGGGGAAATTCTTCCTTCTCTGCTTGGAGCACGTACTTGCTGTTTCCTCTCAGCCCTCATTCTTTGCTTGCTGGTGAGACCTTCCTTGATGGCTCTTGTTGGATTTCCAGTATAAATCCTTGCTTTCCTGCCTTAACTGCAAGTATCTTAACAAAATTGAAATTCAGGACAGGATCCCACTTGTGGGTTGAATTTGTTGAGTGTTCAGTTGTTGAAGATCTGCTTGACCGTGTCAGCCAGCTCCAGTCCAGTGAGAACACTGTTTTCTGCCCTTTTTCAATGATAATTTTATTCTGGTTCTGTATTGAAGACTTCTAGCTCCTCATAGAGAAAGGCATCATCAATGAAAATTGCTGGAAAAGGCCCAAATTGTTGAATATAGAAAACTTGGCACAAAACCTCAAAATACATGTAGCTTTAGTTAAAAAGAAGTCCTGTTAACATGTTTGAATTTGCAAAATGCATTCACTTGGCAAGAAATTAACTTGTGAGCTTGACAGGATGTTTGCTGCATTCTGATACAGGATAAAGAACAGAGAAATGGGCATTCAAAGGCAATTATACTTGACAGGGCTTGAAACTTGGAAGTATGTATAGCATAATGTATTAATGCAGGCCTGATTCTTGTGGGTTTGTTACTTCCTCTTTATTGCTCTTTGTTTTGTTAATGTTAATTGGCTCAAAAAACATAAAATGGCACAGATTTTGATATTTAAATTGTGCTTATTCTAAAAATCAGCTCTGTCCTTGATGAGATGCTGCTGCTTGTTTAAACAATGTGGGAGTCTGGCATAATGATTTTTATAAAATATTACTTTTTGTGTGTTGATGAAATAGATTTAAAAATTTAAAAAACCCCAATGTTTTGGTGCAGATAAAGGGGGGTGATGGCTGCTTGTGTAGTATGAATGAGAAATGAGATGTTTTCTCATTCAAAATGCCTTCTGTGTTTAGATGCAGTACTGTGAAGCACATGGAAAATCAGTGTATATTTATGTATGTTAATAAATTACAGCATAGATAAAATGGCTCTTGGGTATTAGATCAAAGCACACAGATTAATAAATACTTGGAAAATGCTTGTCTGTTACATCCAACAAATAATTAGAACAGAAAATTAATCTTTTGACTTTCAGAACCTGCCTGAAATATCGAGGGTACAAGCATGAAGGTATTTGACAGGGAAACCAGACTGTCTTTGAATGCATTTACCTATTTCTAATTGAATCCCACAGGAGTTCTGTAGGACATCAAACAGAAGATCATCAACCAATGTTTTATTAAATTTCTCAGCATTATCTTAATAATTTGGATCTGTAAAGCAGGCTATTGCAAATAGCATCTACATAAGGGCAGACAGCTTTTCCTGCCATCTCAGAGTTTGGAAGATGTCAAAGCTGTTCAGAGAATGTACTGAGGGCTTAGAGATGCATTGCTTAAAAAGGAGCAGAGTGGTTATGTAAAGAGAAGAGAAAATCTAAAGTATCTGTGGAAAATACATGCTTTTAGGTACTGTCATTCCATCCTACCTTTACATTGTGGATTGAATCCTAAAGGGGAGTTGTTAATCCTTACCCACTTGAAAAATAACTAATTGGTTACAGAACTGTTGTACTGAACTGTAATACAGAGGTCATTGAAATTGGTCATGGGCTTTTTGTGAACTTAGGAGCTCTCATGCACCTCACTAGCTGATTATTTTTTCCAATTACCTTTGGAATAGAAAGTTTTTATTATGAAAATCCCATGTTCTGTGGCTTTCAAGCTTTTACTTCAAAGACATCTTTTAATAAACTCGTGAAGTAGGGTTTTTTTAATTGTAAAATTTACCATCCTTTGCTTAAACTATGGTTGTCTTCTTTACATTTGTCTAGATTAAGTCATGTTCTAGTTTGATAGAATAGGAGCAGCCAACTGTCCTGGTCAGATAGGTTTTGGAATAAAATCTCTGGCCAAGATCCAGAAAGTCTCACACAGTGAGAGTCGAGAAGAGCACAAATCAGCAGGGTCAGTTTTCCATGGGTCCTCATGCACTCCTTGTTTTGGGCTGAGGATGCTCAATGGATATTTGGGTTATGTGTCAGTTCCAGCAGCACCTCTGCCAGCAGGGCTGGGCTTCTGATCCCACAAGACCCAACAGTGTCACCCATCAGCAGGCAGCTTTAAATTAGCATAAGAAAATAACATGTCACGTTTCTCACTCTACTAGAGAATGAGCTTGTAATACCAGAAGTAATTATTCTGACTTTGGAAGCCAAGCAAGTTTATAAATTAAGTTCCCCCACACATCATTGTCTGTGTCTTCTTCCCACCTCGACACTCAGTTGTCAGGTGGGTATTTGGAATACTATCAGTTGTTTCAGTGAGCTGTTTCCTTGCTTTGCTTCTCAGTTTGCTGTCTGCACTTTACTCTGCAGCACAAGAGTTAAAAGGTTTCTGTAGTCAGGTACAGGCTATTTCTCTTTTGTAGTTCTGAATGGAGAGAGAATGAAAGGAAGAAAATCTTATTTGCCATTATATTACTGTTTCTATTGAGGGAATGTCTGGGAAAGGAAATATTTCTGCTGCTGAGGCAGAAAACAAATCTATCTCCAGCACTATAAGGGAATTCTGCCACTGAGTTCTTTCTGTAAAAATCGCCTTAACTCCAATTCTAAGGATAGTTTAACAATATCCTAATAATTTTCCTGTTTCTCTGCTATGTCTTTTTTTCTCCCTATGGTTTTTTAAAGTCCTTCCAGAAAACACACTGAATGCAATTTGAAAAGGTCTTAAACCTCTTCAGTGATTTTGCTTGCAGGTCAAGTGAACTGGGACTTGTAAGCAAAGCTGCTGCTTTGGAAAGGCTCACCCTGCTGCATTAAATATTTATTTTAAGAAAATAGGGTTTTACTTTTTGGTGGTGAACAACTCAGTAGGTTAGTAGGTTCTTCTAAACTCAAAGTTTAGAACTTTGAAATTTCTTGTATATACCAGTAGCAGACTGTTTGAACAATGTGAGAAAACAGGTTGGAAACTTAAAAATGGTTTTTATTGTGGAGGTTGAACAGTTTCAAAAGCCATCCTAAGCGTGCATGTGACCGTGTGAGACTCGGACAATCATCTTTATATTTGGTAGTGGTATTTAGTGGACTTCTGTAAAAGAAATGAAGTAGCATGTAAGAAAAGGAGTTGAAAGTAGAGCTGATCCTGCCCAGTCTGCAGAGGGCATTGCTCCTGTGTTGGCACCTTGGGTGGCTCAATATGCAGCTGTTTATTCTTAGCTCCTGCCTGTGTCATGCTGCTGTGTGATGGAAGTCCAAAAGGAAGCCCAAACCCAAGGGTTAAAAGTTTATTGTAATAAAAGTCACTGTGGAATAAATAGTTTGGACAACACTGTTGAAGAAAGAACACCTAAATTATAAATATAATTTATATTCAGGTTTTCATATCTGGTGTCTCTGAAACACAGCACAGGGCATGTACCACAACCTCCCTGACAGCAGAGCTTAAGGGTATAGGGGAAAGGTGCTCTGTGTGCATGTCTTAAAAATGACTTGTTCCCCATCACATGTTGTTCCTGTTTTACCATAAAAAAGAACAAATAAACAATTAATTTGACCCCGTGCTCTTCTGTGATTAAAACTTTCAATGTTTGTCTGATGGTCTGAATGGGAAAGGTAGGACTCAGGGTGAAAGGGAAGGATAGATACTGTCCCTTAAATTCAAATCAAGCCTTATCTTCGTTGTTTTCAATCAAAATCAAATTAATTCATTGCTTCACCTTCATAAGTAGCTATTAAAATTCAAACCTGTTTCTTCATACACTCACTTGTTTTTAGTTATGCAGAAACAAGTTCCGATGGAATTAATGATAATCAGGGTTGAACTTGACATGCTTTTACTTACGGTAAACCACTCTTTAACACATTTTTTATGTGACAATCCTAACCATTTAAAATTGTCCAGACAACCTTTTCCCTTTTGCAGCCTTAATAAACAGCTGAGAGAATACAGCAAAATCCTTACACGGGAAAAAAATCAGTTATACTCTAACACAACTTGATGGCTGGAAAAAAGATTAGAGCCTGCACTGTACAGGCAGTGAATTTTATTTGAAACAGATACTTAGTCTGCAATTCTACGGGCATTTTCTTGTAAAACTTTGTGCTCAATTTTTTTCAATGTTTGAAGGAAAAGGTGAGTTTTGTTGCATCCTGCCCATCTTATGTCAAAGCCCTGCACAGAATCTGGGATTGCCTGACTCATTGATTCAAATTCTCTGTCACATGCCCTCCCATGCTGTAATGCCCTTCATAAATGAATCAAGCTTTATCTTTAGACTGACAGTCTTTGAATTTTTAAGCGGTGGATGTTGTGTCTGCACAGTTGGTATTTAGTGTATCTCCCAAAACTGTCAAAGGAATGCAAAGTTACAGCATCTCCTTAACATGTTAAAGAGGTCTCACATAATTCTTTTTTTCTCACATCTTTTTACACAGCTAAGGGAAGCTTTCAGTTGCATCAGGTCCAGAGTGGTGCTAGTTTGTGCTGTTTGCATTTATTTTGTTTCTAGATATTCAGTTATACCCTGTGCATTCAAGACAGTCTTGTGCTAAAGTATTTTCAAAAGCAGTTAATGGTTTCAGGGATTTTTTTATTATTCCCTCTCTCCTCTTTTCTGTGAGCTTTTCCTAATACTAGACTTTTCATGTCTGGAAACTTTATGTAGAGTATTACAGCAAAGATTGTAAACAACTGTGATAAACAGGTTTTTAAATCTCATAGTTGTCATCAGTCCAGTGTTTTAGAAAGGCATATGGAATCTTTTCCTTCAACTTAGCAATGAAACAATTTGTGAGAGACCAGAGGTAAAAAAGTGAAGGAATTGTATAAAAATTCTTGCTCCTATTCCCTTTTTCCTCTACACTCTAGAAAAGGTTTTATTTACGGTGATTATGTGCTTTGAAATAAAAAAAAAAATGGCACATCAAGCTGAGATCCTTTTGGTGCATGGATAAGCCATATCAGCGAGCTATTGGAAGATGCTGGCTTGCAGAAAGCATGTTGTGTACATAAACACATGGAAGTTGTATAACATTTCTGTAAATATTACTTTGTACAGAGTTACTGTTTAAAAAAAAAGCTTTGGGAATAAGTGTGCAGTTTTTTCAGCTGGGAGAGTGCTTTGCATTTAAAGTAAGAAGTATGTTTAAATTTAGTAATTTCAGGCACAGTTCATAAGCCTGTTCCAAAATATCAGCAGTAGGGAACCCATCAGGTACTTGAGGTTTGTAATTTGGTTTTAAACATGCAATAGGTTGTTTCAGGTTGAGTAAACAGTGTTTTCTTAATGCTATGGTAATCTGGTCTTTCCTAAATTTCACTGTATATTACTGAATAAGATCACTTAGAAACAAACTACTTTGGAGGATGCATGAGCAGGCATTTGCTATTGCTGTTTGTTTATTATTATAAGCTTCTGCACAAAGACTTTCTTGATTTGTGTTCTGCAGGGGTAGCAGAAAGGCTTCTACCATAGACTTGTATTGGAAGGAGGCAGGAGAAGAAACGATCTTATTCCTAAAAAACCAAAATAATCAGCAACTGCAATTGGGAAAGTGTATTCCTGCCACCCCAAATAAGTTTTTTATTCATGACAAGTGTCACAATTGCACAAACCTAATACATCTGTAAGCTCAAGATGTGTCTGTCTTCTCAGAATTGCATTGCCAAAACAATTATCCCTTCCTTCAGCTGGGTGTTGTCTGAAATAGCCATCTTTACTGGTGTGATTAATGTCTATTGGCAGTCCACAGGACCTGAGAAATTGTGGCTAAAAGTACTGAGGAAAAAGGGTGTGTGTGATGCAGCACAATGGTGGGAGATAACTTACTGTGTTTTAGCAACTTGTTCTCTGCTTGCATCTGTCTTGAGAGGAGATTTGCTTGGTGTTGTGCAGAGAGGATGGAACTAAACACATTTTTCATTAGACTGTGATTAGCAATCACTTGGAAATAATCTGCAGCTGCCTCAGACTCCACAGTGCGGCTCCTGTTGGAGCTGCAGGAATATCCAGCTATCTATTTCAAATTCAGCCATCCTCGTCTTGTGGCCTTTCTGTTTATAGGTCAAGTCTTCTGTGGCCAAAGCTTCCACTAAGAAGCTCAAGATATTTCATGAGAAATATGAATGGAATCATCATTTTCACTGTTTTCTTTATTGCTTTAGTAGCTTTAGTCATTGTTTTAAAGGTCTACATTTAAAATCCTTTAAAATCTGTTACTGTGCTAATTAATTAATATATGACATTTGAAAATAGGATAGAACATCTTATTCTGCTGAGTTCTGGTGCTTCAGTCAATAAGCACAGAAGTGAAATGAGTTTGTTCACTTAAGAGATGCAGCAAGTGATATTTTAATGATCTTGCACACTAATCTCTAGGAACTTTATAGCTTCCTCTGAACTAGTCCAGGAGTAACCTGTGCTAAACATCAATCAGATTTACAACCCAATTATTTGCTAGAAGAAAAGAAACACTATTGTTTTCCAGTAAGTGGTGCTATCATTTGTTTGCTTAGTATAATTAATCTTCAAATGATCAAAGCATCTAAAATGTATCTTACAATTTTGAAAGGCTGGGTTTCTGAAGGTGGGATGAGTGTGCTTGAAGTTCAAATCTGATAATCACACTCTCCATTACATATGGTCTTCCTTCCTAAAAATGGAGGTTTCTGTCACTCTCACAAGCAATATCTACACAATATCTACACTATCTTTTGCAGAAAGTGACACTTCCTTAAAAATCACAGCATTTTGTTCTGGAATGTGAAGAGATTTTGTGCGATGTGCACTCAAATCTGAAGGCAAGTGTGAATGTACATGATGTTGGCGTACTTTTGACAAAAAGGCCAATTATGTTTGTTCTGAGAGAGATCATTGGGGTCAATCCTTAAAAGACAGAATGAAGCACTACATTTTGCTTCTGTGAAGATCTTTGAGATGAGCACTACAGTTACAGATGATTTTGGTTTTGATCAAGTACTGATGTAAACAGTAGAGTACATTTAGGAGACAAAAACTCATCACTGTGCTTGATTATATTAAGATCAAAAACTTAATCATGGAAGACATGCTAGAATACAGTGAC
This sequence comes from Melospiza melodia melodia, assembly GCF_035770615.1. Classification (NCBI taxonomy): domain Eukaryota; kingdom Metazoa; phylum Chordata; class Aves; order Passeriformes; family Passerellidae; genus Melospiza; species Melospiza melodia. The sequence goes on from NC_086211.1 coordinate 5,376,352, forward strand.
GATAGTACCATGTACTTCTTGTAAGCAAAGTAATTAATCTTAACATGTTTGGGTGAAAAAAATCAATGTTTTCTGCATCTCCACATCAATATGTTGTAGTGATTTTTCCTCACTGTTACGGCAGCTTCATTATTTCAGTGGAAGTACCTTATATACACCAGCAAAGTATCATCTCTGATAATCAGATTACATCTAGAGTCTTCCTAAGTTGATAAAATTTTCTCTTATATTGTCATTTATATATGTATGATACAAAATAAAGCTTCTTCAGTGCTCAGCTTTTAATAATCCTGTTCATAATTAAATATAACTCTGACTAAAACATATTCTTCTACATTAAAGTCTTGTCATAAAAACATTTTGAATATAAACCTTCAATACTCAATAGAGCGATACAATATATATATACACACACACACAAATGCACTTTTTTTCTGTTAGTAGCAAGCATTTTGTTCACTATTTGCACAACTTCACAGTCATATGTTCTTTACAATGCCACTAAATCAGACTTCTGATTGCTCATTACTGTCAGGAATGACAGACGTTAGGGCAGCCTGACAGAAGCGATGCAATGTTGACATTTTTGTTTTCTGTTCAATGTACAGTCGCAGTTTGTCTCTGAAGGTTTCCCCCAGAAAGCTGTAAATTAAGGGGTTCAAGCAGCTATTAGAAAAAGCTGCTAGGTTCACAATATGTCCTGTTAAAGGATAATCATGCCTGAAGGATGGGCTGTTTGAGGAGACGGGCTCGCTTTTCCTCTGGAGAAGTTGGACGCTAATGAAGACGTTTTCAGGGAGCCAGCAGATAAAGAAAACCAGGACAACAACAAAAATCATGCGCAGAGCCTTCTGTCGCCGCAGCCGGAGACTCCTGTGCTTGTGTGCTTTTATAAGGACTCGAACAATTAATGAGTAACAAAGACCGATGATCACAAAGGGGATAATAAACCCCAGGGTTATCTCTAGCCACTGGATTTCTTTTACATCTGCAAAACAGAAATAGACCTCTCCGGTGTGCTGTAAGTGCACGGCTGTAAATGGGACTAGAGCTGCCGAAATGGATGCCATCCATATGAGCCCACAGCTCAGTCTAGCGTGCTGCATAGTGCGAAATAAGTTGGACCTCATTACTTTGGCCAGGGCTAGGTATCTGTCAAAACTCATCCATGTCAGAAAGAAAATGCTGCTATACATGTTGATCTGAAGGAACAAAGACATAAAGGTACAGATGATGGTGATATCGTAATATTTTTCATCAAGATTAAACACCTCAATGAGAGAATCGGCCACTAGAATGAGATCAGCCACTGCCAGGTTTATGAAGTAAAGGTCTGGGATTGTCATTTTTTCCCGAAAGCTAATGTTGACAACCAGTATCAGAATGTTTCCCACAAAACCGATAGGAAAAAGGAATATTGTGTAAAGACATGATAAGAAAAGGCCAATAACATATTGTTGGTGTTCTGATTTATCAGCTAATCTAGAGGATATGCTTTCGTTACACAAATGGGATCCATTCAGGTTAAAAGTTGTGCTGTTACATATAACAGGTGATACTGAGGCAGAATAAGTTTCCATGGTTAAAATATCTGCAGAAAAGATGTTAGTAATCACAGTTTAATGGCAATACCAAAAAAATCAGATTTTTGGTTGGTTTCAACTGAATTCTTAGTAAGCATTTTTGGTTGGAATTGAAAAAGATACAGACTTTTGTATAGGAAATTAAAATACTTTAAAAGTCAAATTAATTAGACTTAAAACTGACTGAAATATACCACAAATAGTGAATGTCTTAATTTGTTTTACAGGATGCTATATACATTTTAAATGAGAGAATTTGCAGTTCCTGTATGCCTTAAGATCATGTAGGAATCTTTTTACCATGGTGGTACTTGGGTCTCTTTAATAAAAGCTTTTCAGCAGCAGTGTTCCTTCACGCAAGTTGGAAGGCAGTGGAATTCTAGCTCCATTTGTTTTCTTTTAATAATCAATGAACATCCTTGGACCTGCAATTTGCAAATGGAAAACGATTAATCTCATATTCCAGCACTGTTCCATGTGCCATTAGCTTCTGCTAACTTCAATCACAGCCGAGGTTGTGGAAAACATCATGTTCTAATATACATGCAAAGGTTCACTTAAAAGAATTTAAATTTGTTCTAGATCAAAATACCATCATGAGGGCAAGTCTGTTAAAATTATGTGTGCCCGTCAGGGTTTTAGTATTAAAAAATGAAGAAATACAGAGAAATCAAATGAGTGACTTTAACCTAATATAGGAAAATTGTATTTTTAAATATATATACATAGATATTTATTTTGTCAGCTTGTAAGAGTAATAAATAGCAGAGTCTGTGGCTGAGAAGGCAACAGAGATGAAAAGCAGTTGGTTCCTGCTGCTTTCAGTGGGAGGGAAAGGCAGATTTTAGAAATGAAGGTAATACAAGCAGCATATTGATTTACACCAACATTATTATACTCGGTTTGTTTTCTGTTGTAATTTATTAACTTTCACTGACTTCCAGGTAGTAATGGAAAATAACCAGTTATCAGATTTGTTTACTTCTAAATGTTGAATGTTATACACTTGAAGCATTGCTAGAAGTTTATTTTAAAAAAGAAAGAGCCAGACAAAAAACACCCCAAACAAATAAAACAGCTAGGCAATTACAAACCAGGTTATATTGTGCTAAGTTTTAAATATTTTAAATTGCTTTAAGCTGCATCTTACTGTCAAACCATTGACTTTTTTTTTTACATGAAAATATATATTTTTAAATTGTTTGCTAGTAAAATTTATGCATATTTCCACATTTTGATGACTTAAATCCTGCCAGTGTGCAATCTGGGGGAGGAAAGAGGAGATCACTGGTGGAGTAGGAGGGTTAGAGTAGTTTTAGTCAGAAATACAGCTCTGAGTTTGCTTCAATGTATTCAAGTAATCAGAAATAGCTACAGATACTTAAATAACGATACAGGTTCCAGAGCTTGTATTTAATAATGAAACAGGTATAAGTTCCCAGTACCTGTTGCTGTGTTTTGAACCATTTTAATCGTGTAAATCTTCATGCAAAAATATCCATATGAAATTATGCTCATTAGAAGGTTCAGTGTTTGTTTCAAGCAGCTGTGAAGTCAGACATAAACTGTTGTCTTTATGTAACAGCCTTTTATTTGTGAACAAGGCAGTAAAACAGATTTAAATACAATAAATGATAAGTTAACAGCCTGAGCAATTGATTTTAAAAGGTCCGTAGGTGGTCAGATTTTAATTACCTCTGAAAGGCTGCCAAAAGCCAAGCAATTAAAAGCATTGCAGGTAACTATGTACTGTGAAACACTTTATTTTACCTTAATTCCATTTCTCCCGAGCTGGTTCTCCTGCAGACAGCAGCAGGCTGCTCCTTGCTGGGTGCACACGTAATGGATGTGCCAACTTCCACTGTCCTCTCGGAAAAAACTTGCTTTTAGGTGTGCAGAGCTGCAGTGGGTGCCACCTGTTGATGATTCAGCAGTAAAAACAAAAATCATATAAAAGTCTTTTTCTGCTGTAAAACTTATTAAATAAAGGATAGTTTACAAAAGCAAAATGCAGATCTTGCTGCTTGTCCTTGGCAATAAAACAAGCTTTATAGATTCCCAGGGTTGCTCTAATTTGTGTGCAGTTGAAGTGCTGCTGAACAGCCTTATAAGGCTAGAATTAACCCTGTTTCTGCTGGTTTCTTTTCTGCTACAACTACTCAAACATCTTTCTCTTGTATTTGTCAGCTTTATTTTGCCAAATTGCACCCTCCTTTCTGCCTCTGGTGTTATTTTAAGTTTTATAGTCCGTTCAAATCTAGAGCTCAGCTGAACAATAATTAAGAGATTTATTTGCGGATTGCAAGGAAGCATATTTTACGTAGATATAAAGCAATTATTTCTGTTATTTGTGCTGTTTTTTAAAAGCCTCTGGGCAATCTAAAGGGAAATATTGGATTGAAGGCATCAAGCATCTGAGAAGGGTCATTTGCTAAACGGAGAAGATAAATTTCAGTTTTCCTACCTTCATGTTGATCCCATTTTGTCTGTCTGTATTTAAATTTTCAGGTATATGTTGTCATTCTCTTACTTCTTAAAATTGCTCAGCTCAAAATCACATGGAGGAAATAAGCTTACCCTACAGGGAATGAAGAGCCTCAGTTTTGCATGAAACACCAGTGTTGCAGGTGGAGTTTTGCATTTCATCCGCAGGGGGTAAAAAAACCTACTTGACGTTTCAAGTAACACCACCTACTGGTGGTAAACTCTTAGAATGGGAAGAAAGTCAAAGCTTCCTCATCAAAGAGCAATATTTTATTTGTGACAGTTGCTTTCTGTGGTTATGTTGACCTGACACCTCAATGTTCAGTGCTGTGAGTGGCTTTGCTGCAGCATTCTGCTGCTGCTGGAATGAGATGAATGGGATCTCAGCATTTAGGACTTCAGGAAGACAGTGTGACAGTTTCAGAAGTGTGGAGTAAGCAATTAACATGTGATTATAATGAATGTCTGGCACCAATTACAGTGGTCAAATATCTTTAGGTTACAAAGGATCTCTCTGCAGGAAAGTGAAGCAGAGATTCTTTATGTGAGTGGCTTTGGAAGCAGAAGCCCTCTGCCTTCATTGAGGCAAATACATTATTTGCTGCTTTTTCTGCAACACCTAGGAATATAGGAACAACTGTGCCTAGGAATAGAGGATTTTGGCAGTGCTATTAAAACAGTTTTTAAAGATGTTCTTGCATGATGGCTTTTGGTAAATAGTTTTTGAATCAGTTATTATTTAGATCAAAAGAGTCTTTGCGCAGATTGGTGCTGGTAAAGTATTTTTGAACAGAAGATTTCCACTGTGTGTGGAACGGAGTGTTTTAATACAGGGTGATGAGGACAGAGCCTAAAGTGTTTTGCTTTGAGATGTGTACAAATATGATTGCACTGTAGGACTGGAATATTGTAAATGTTGGAAAAATCTTGTGATACCAGCTTTGAAGGTCTTAATTTTTTGCTGTCATAAAAGAACAGGATTAAAAAGAGTCTTTATTGTTGATTGTTGATCATGTGGTTTTGCTGTACTTAGTTCTGTCCTTCAGAGCTGCCACTGATCTTGCAAGGGCCTGAAGGATTTTTTACTTTTCTTCATGTGTAATGTTCACTTCTGGTTGTCCATTGTTTGTTATTATGGGGGCTTGGATTTGATAATCAGCTGGTCTGTCTGTCCTTGCTTGTCTAGCTGTGAAGATCAGCTGATTTACTACTAAAATATATAATTCTGAATGATAATTTTCTTGATTGAATTCATGGTGAGAAATATGTCACTTTGCCGTACTTCCAGAGCTATGAGGAAATTCAAACGACCTATGAAGTACTGTTTTCTGTGATGTGAAGAACTGTGCAGCACGAGAGGTCATATTTAGTATTATAGTAATTTTGTATATTATTATATTGTAATTAATAAGTTCTGTATTTCTCTAAATATTTTGTGAGATGATTGTGCGAATCCTCGGAATCCTGTTTCCTAAAACAGATCCCAACATTTTCAGGCCCTTATTTATGCAGTCAAATTATTATTATTGATTAATCTATCTTAATCTCAGCGTTTGTAATTTCCATATTCCATAAAATACTTGAAAATATAGCAGCTGCTGAACATTGTACTTTTGCTCTTTCCCTGTCAGTATTCCCCAGGACTTTACAGTGACTGCCTTAATGGTCCATGGTCACAGCTGTGACAGTGTTGAGTCTTAAAGCTTCACCTGTCTTACCTTCCTGTGATTGTTGCTGAGAAAATCTGTGAAAGCAACTGGTGCAGTAGCATTTGTATAATGTCAGAGCTCAGTAATCCAGCATTTAGAATTTTCCTGGTTTGTTTTTAGGTAGCAGTCAATGTGTAAAGCTCTGTAAATGTCTCAGTAAACATGTCTAATACCAGAGAGCCTTTCAGAAACACTGGTGCAGTTGTGATGTACTTAAGTGCACCAAGAGGCTGAATCTGGGGTATAATAGAAGATCCTCTGTGTAATTTAGCAGACTTCAACATATGTGCCTGTTACTGTGCTGCTAAAGGTGGCAGCTGAAGAGAAGGAAAGTGGGAGGTGTGAGCATGGGAGACAGCAGCACTGAGAGATCTGGTGCATCCCAGCTCTTGTGCCAGCACTCTGTGGCAGCCTCTCCAGCTGGATAAACCCTCTGAGATGGAAGAGACTCTTGGATTCTGTCAGAAGTGTGGAAGTGTTTTGGGTATGAAGCTGTTGAGTCCTGGAGGAATTAGATCAGGGCAAGGGTATAGAAAGCTGGAAAGTAAGGCACTGTATTGCATGGAACGGGAAGGAAGCAGAAATTAAAATTGTATTGGAATGCTTGCACTGTAATAAAACCATTTGCAAAAGAAATAAAATCTGTGATTCTCCAGAAGAGAATCTCTTCTGGAACTATCTCTAGAGGAAATACAGGTGTTGGGGTTCATGAGGTTTTCCAGGTAGACTGATGTCCATATCCTCTCTCACCTTTTTCAACCACTGAATGAAATCAGCATCCATTACCCTGCTCTAGAGCACCTTCATACTTTATCCTGTCCAGCCTCAGTAGCAAATAATCTTTCTTGCAAATAATTAAACTTAGTTTGAGCTGGAATTTGTCTCTGTGCCTTCAGAAAAGCTTGGATGGAGTGTATTTTGTGTATTTAGGGTTTCCAGTCGCCAGTAATTCTGAGAATGCATTTTTCTTACTAAAAATAATTTTTTAAAGTTCAGCCTTTTCCTTTTGCAGGGACTACACCCATTCAAACCCATTCAAACTATTTTGGTAAAACCTTTTTATTTTTCTTAAAGCGTATATTGCAAAACTCTTAAGGGATAATCTAAAAATTCCACTAAATGGGGCCACAAAATGTTGTCTAGTGAAAGATCACAGAATCCTGGGATGGTTTGGGCTGGAAAGGATCTTGAAGATCATCTAGATCCAAGCCCTCTGCCATCAGCAGGGACATCTTCCACTAAACCAGAGTGCTCAGAGCCCCATCATAGGACTTCAGGCTCTATTCAAATGCTATTTTAAAAGGTTTTTTGCAAAACATCAGTGGTTTTTATTTTAGTGGCCAAGTGTGGCAGTCCTTTGCTGGACACTTTGTACCATGGAAGTGAAGTGCATTCTTTCATTCTATCCATTAGTGAATTTATCTGTTGTGCAACATATATGGTGGAGATATTATATAGAGTACTTACTTTGGCGGAATTGCTTGAGTTTTCTGCAGCTACCTCAAAATCAAGATAAATAATACTGGTGCCCTTTCAGTGTCTGTAAGTTTAATGTTAGAATGTAACTAAGGGCAGGCTTAGAAATTTGTGTAGGGATGGAGCAGCTCGAGTTGTGATTCAAGTGCGCACATTCAGTCTGTGGCTCAAATGTCGTTTGCAGTGGGATCAGATCAAGTTTGAGCCAGCTGGTTCAGTAATGAGGAGTCCTGAGTTCTTTTCCAAAACATGTTACCAACTCAGAAATTCAAGATTTAATTTCAGCAGCCTGATAATTTCTCTTTGTCTACTGAACAGTGTTTTTTTTCAAATGAAGACTAAAGTCGTGGAAAGATACAAATATTACCAAGACAGAAGTAAAATATTCTCCTTTGAACTTTCCAGTATATCCCTTCAGTTAATTTTGACAGCCTGCCTATAAAAATATATGCTGTGTTTCTTCTGGAACATTCTGTTCACAACTGGGTGAAGCCTGGGAGAAGTGAGGGTTCAACCAAACTGCTGCTTGCATAAGAGGAAAAAATCTCAGCATGGAGATTTTATTTTGTTCTGAAAAATATTCTTTTGATTATTAATTATTTTAAAAATATTACTTTTAATCTTAGCTAAAGCTGTTCTTTTCTCCCTCATATCAGACTGTATTAATAGGATTTTGGGAAACTGCTTGTGTTCCTTCCCTGTTGCACATAGGGGTGTTTGCTTTCGTATTCTAGCTTGATGCAAATAGATTTTCTTAAGGACCACATGTTCATTGCCCTAAACTTTAATGTAAGCTCTGACTTTATCAAGAATAATTCTGTGAAAACATTTCTGTATTGCTGAAATTTATGCTCTGAACTATTTGAGTTACAGTTTTGCATTTTTCAACCTCTTCCCTCATGTTTACCTTTGTTTTCTCATACTCAGTTGCAAAGTCTTTTCACTGTACAGAGAGATTTCTTCATGGCAATATAACCAGCCATGCAGAAAATACTCAGGTTTGTTCCACGTGGACAGGGAGGAGATCAGAGTACACACACTCACATTTCACAGATGGCAGCCAGGGGCTTTCCCCAGGAGTGCTCACAGACTCACACACAGTTGTTCATTCTGAGAGTGAGCCAAGGTGTGCTCACTCTCAGATCCTACATCTGACAGTGGGTCCCTGCAGGTTTTTCTGTCTGTGACACTTGGGTATGGCTCTGCTCTAGCTGTGTGTCCTGCTGAGAGCATCATGAAGCCCCTGTGTGCCCTGCTCAACCCCGTGGCTCCTCACAGGTGTGTTACTGGCATTCACTCACATCACTTTCCAGGACCCAGCCAGCTTTTACTGACTCAATTTTCTTTTAGGCACCTTTCAAAGTAACTCAGAAACAACACAATATTTATTCTTTTATCCTTAAATATAAAATATATGGAAGCTGTAAGTAAAGTAGAATAATTTGCACATAATTCCCATACTACAAAATATCCTCCTCATCCACAGTGCAGCTGAACCTCTGACTTTCTGAGCTGGGATAAACAGCTTGCATCTTGTGACATATTCTTTAACTCAGTCTGTCAGCTTTTTCAGTGATGTACAGCTCCTACAACTCATCTCTTCAGACATCTTTCTGCAAGGCTGATCTTTGGTCTGTGTTGTTTAATCTCCCCCTTCTCAGGTGCAAAACAAAACCTCTGATGCCATCTGAGAATTCCTTTCACAAGTATGAAATTGGCTCCTCAAAGAGATGATTCTTATCTACCTACTTTCTTTCTGACCACGTTCTATAATGATCTGTTTATATGTAGAGTTCTTTAATTATCCATCTGTTCATGCTGGCAGCAGAACAAAATTGAACAGGCTGACACAATGTAATGCAGACATTTTACCAGCTTGTGGAAATGTTGGTCCTTACAGTCATAGTGGGATTACATATTGCCCTTTATTTGCATGTGGTACAGTCATGGTCCATACCTGTCAGGATTTGGATGTCCCAGACTAGATCCATATCTCTAGATAATTCATCTGTATTCTGCATGACTATTGTTCTTCCATTTCTGCACTTGGCTGTTGGCTTGTGGAAGATGTTCATCCTGATCAGTCAGTTCCTGCTGTTCTCTCGTAGGCAGCCCATGCTGATTTACACCAGCTCCCCACACAAATCTGGAAGACCCCATCAGGAAGATCTTTCAAAGGCTATAACTGCAAAAAAACCCCTCTCAGTTCCATTAGCACCTGGGTTTCATACAAAGGCACAGATTTAAGCATCAGTGTTTTTGTAACTTTGCCATCTGAGTCTACGTCATTATCCAAGTTTTAGTACAATTCTGTGCTTTTCCTGTTTCCGTTCTCTCCACTTTTTTAACAGAAGATGAAGCCGAAGCCAAATGCCTAAGGTGGCTCCTGGCCAGATTTGGTGGCAGTAATAGTGTGCTCAAAGCAAGCATTTACAGCTTTGCACCTACATCTCAGCCTGCATCAGCTAGTGATCCTGCAGGGCTTCATCCAAACTCCTGCACCACAACTGTTTTATTCTAATTCAGATTTTCCCCTCTTTTTGCACCGTTTACCCATCAACTGTCATTTAAATGTACAATGCTTGTCTTTCGCAGAGCCTGGATTCCAGTTAGGAACTGGGGCTTGGGTTTTGTTTGCCCTCTTAAAAATACACCTCAGTTCTACTGTTCTGAGCTGGCTTTTCTCTGTTTTTCAGTTAGTGTATTACTGAAAATGTGGCTTTTCCAATGACTGTACTTCTGAATGAACTCGTCAGGAATGGCTTAAATCAATCATTGCTGTAAGTCTAAATGCAAAGTAGAAGCTGAGAGTACATTAACAAAAAGCTTTCATTCTTGCACAAAGTTTTAATTAGCCATCCTATTGATCTTTCCAGTTCAGTGCCTCACAAAGGACCCAAAGCTTTCCTTTATGGACCCGTGTTTCCGTTAATTTGATTTCTTTCTTTTTTTTTTGGCACAGGAATTCAGACAAAAACTACCACTAGAATGATATATACCAGTGTTATAGAAATAAGTAGTTTGAAGGGTAAGAAGTCAAAGGAGGAAGCACACCTGAGAAAATGCTCTGACTACAGATTTTGAGCTTTGTTCAAAGTTGCTTCCTGCTACATTTTTGTTTGCAGCTCTGCTAGGGCACTGATATTGCAGAAGCACAGTTCTATGACAACAGTGCTCATCTTTCCACCTGACTTTGAAGCAAGGGCTTGCAGAGAAGTAGATTATTTAAATATACATGTATATATGGAAAAAAAACAAACGGCCCCAGACTCTGGAAGTTTTCTTACAGATTCCACTGTGAGTACTAGAACTGACCATCTTTTTTTCTTCCAGTACTGCTATCTGTAAGATAGGCCAAGTTTGGGTTCTAAAGAAGGAACAATTGCCCTTTTTTTGAAGAAGTATAAAACCAAACCAAAATCCACAAGCTAAAAAGCAAAGTGCATTGACAGTTTTTTTGGAAGAGCTAATATTACTGAGAGCCACTTTGATGGGTCAGGGCTGCTTCTGGTATTTCAAGGTGATTGTTGGCAGGGGTTTTCCTTCGGCACCTGTGTATGACTTTAAGCACTTCATCCTTGCAAGGTTTATGAAAAAATAGTATAACTACCAAACTAGCACAGCTCTCACAGAACAACACTATTTCTGCAATGTTCATCACAAGCTCGTTCTTTGTGGTTCCAATGCTCCCGTGCAGTTTCAGTGCTGTCCTGAAGAGAATCATGACGTTATAGAACAGGCGGCAGATGAACATTGTCGCGCTGATCGCGTACACAGCGGGGTAAGTGCGCACGTGCTGCTGCAAGGATGGAGCTTCTGGTGCTTCTTTAGCCCACAGAACAATAAAACAGAGGATCTGGAGCATTGATGGGATTCCAAACCCAAAGATGAATTTAACAATCTCGTATGCAGGCCATGCAAATAATGGATCCAACTGGCAGTACACTTCCAGGTGATAATCGTCAGTGCCAACCAGCACTGCCTCTGTCAGGGACAAACAGAAGGTGCATGTGAGTACAAGCCCAACACACAAGATGGGTCTTTGGGTGGCTTTGCAAAGAGCAGTTGATGGTGGAAATCTCTTCAGTAATAGTGTGAGAAGTGTCAAAATTAAAACATACTGAGAATTGAAATAACCAAAGTTGAAAAAAAATGACAGTACGCTACAGGCAAGGTGGGTTGCTGTTAAATAGTCAGGTCTACTGATGACAGTAAAGGAGAAAAAAATCATTATGATATTGCTGATGGTGAAGTGTAGAAGAAGTAAGTCCAAGCTTTCTCTGTTCTGCAAATGGTTCTTTATGAAAATGATCAAAATACATATGCCAGCTATTAATCCAGTGGGTACAAAAAAGGCAATGTAACAGTGCATAACTCTGGATATGATGTTTTGAGAAGTTATGACAGCTTCAATTTCTTCTGTGGAATTGAAAGACTGGCTCTTGCTTGGGTAGCTGATCCACGTCATGTTTTGAGAAGTCATCCTGCTTTCCACACTGTGCTTATTTTCTGTTCAACGGTGTTTGAAACTGAACTGGAAAAGGAAGGTGAAACAAGTTTTAAATTACAGTTTTAATGCCTATTTTTGCATTGAATACATTATGTGCAGTCAGGCGTATGAACCATTTGTTCAGAATAAATGCAGTAATTTCTTGGTGGATTTTACGCTCCTGTGTTATTACCCAAGTTAGCTTGAAATTATTTTTAACCAGAGAAGTCTGCCTTTTTATTTTTGATGTGGTTCCTGCTCTTACCACTCCCTGCTTTTCCTCACTCGGTGCAGCTCAGCTTTGTGGACAGCCAGGATCCAGCACACTCATGTTGCCCGTGGAATATATGGAATATTGGCTGTTCAGAGGGTGAGGAAGGAGCTGGCTCTGTTTAGGTGGAGCTGTTTTTCCTCCCCATCTTGCCAAAAAAGGCCAAGGCGGTTTGCAGGGCAATCCAGTGTGTGGGCAGCAGCTCCAGCCACAAAAAGCTCCACTGTGCTGTCACAAGGGTGGGAATTTTGTATCATTTGAACCCAGCTGCAGTCTCACACCACATACTGAGGAAAATGCAAAGATAATCACAATATGAGGCATGAGCCACATTCCTTTCTTTGTTTTAGTTTTGCTTCCTTTCTGTTCTGAAAAAAAAGCCTTTCATAGCTGCAGTCTGTGCTGGGGAGCCTGTATAAAATTAATGAGAGTGTTTAAGAACTGTTATGAACAAACTGCTTTTATACCAAAACATCTTTATGCATTAATAACACTGTCATTTCTTAGATGTAGCTGTTGCATAAAACAGCAAAAAATAATGCTTTTCTGCATGCTGAACTTTGAGAAAATTATTACTGGTGCATTATAAACCTGTTGATAAAGTTTTAGCAAGGATCATTTATTACAGCTGCATTATAAATTCCTGGAAATAGGGAATTTTGAGAGTAATATGGTTAGGCTGTTAGCTGTAATGACTCTGTGATATGTTGATACAATGATTTTGTTACTGTATAAATGTTTGGAGGCTCCTTTTCTTTTAAGCCAAAAAGCTTTTATGAGAACATTGTATGCACTTGTGAAAAACTAATGGATATGGATATATGCATTTTCCAGACTACCTAAAAGCATAATTAGCTCAACTTCTAAGAGGAAATTCTGTGCACCTGTACTGATTGATACAGAAAATAACATACCTTTTTTAGTTTCAAAGATTAAATATATTTAAACATGAGATAATGAACCCACTATTCCTAATTAATTTGGAACGTCTGATTAAAGATGTTCCTCAGCACTGGAGAAAGTTAAACAAATAGGCATTTTTACTGTGTAAAATGTTTTCTGGGGAAAGAATCTTTTTTATTCACAAATATTCCAACTTTGTATTAGAGTTTTGTGTTTTTATTGTGTTCTGTTTTACCTAAAGCTGGTCAGAACCAGCAGGCAAAAACAAGACCATGGAGTTCTCCCTACAGAAGTTTCTATAAGTCACAGTGACAAGAAACTGCATGCTTAGTTGTACATAATGTCTTTTCCATAAGGGGATTCTAGTGATGTTAACTCTTAAAATGAAAGTAATGTTAAATTGGTAAAAATTCATAGAGATGCATTAATGTTTTTAAGCAGTGCTCATTATAGATAAATCAGTGTCTTAATACTGTTTGACAGTTAATTTATGGTTGTTACCTCTGACACTACTTCACATTTCTGATGTTTCTAATCTCTCCTCAAAATTGGAATTCTAATACTGGTTTTAATTAGAAAAGTTGACTTATCAAAGTGGCTTTGATTAAATGTGTATGTAATCTTATATAATTATAATTTCATTTATAGAAAAGCGTGGAGTTATGTTTTGATTCAGCAGTGTTCTTTGTTCCTTTTTAAAGACAGAGTTTCTTCCTTTGTAGAAAAGGTTATTTTCTGAGAGATTGCACTACAGGAAGGACTGATGCACCCAGGGAAGATGTTTTGTGTTACAGGTGGTCTTGCAGAGACAAGGTTGGCTGGTCAGACTCTGTGCCAGCCTCTGAGCTCAGGTGCACCATGTAGGAAAGAACTGATGGGCAAGACAGGCAGAAGTCTCTGAAGCAAGTTAAGAGTCAATATAATTTTGAAGCTTAAAAATAGTTTATTAGATATGAGAAATTCTTGTGTATGATATTTTAACTTCTGCAATTCATTTCTTCTTAAATACTTGCGAGAATCTCAAGGATGAAGAAAACTCTACGTCAAATTTTGATTTTTGTTAGGAGAGAGATTTGAAGCTTAATCTGGTGAAGGATTGAGCATCTGAGAAAGTCTGTTATCATCCCACACTGTAGATTCAAGGTCTGGGAATATTTCCATTTAGAGCTGTTCCACCAGAGCCTACAGTGTTACCTACAAATTCCATCAGGCTTTTTGCAGGGCTGAATGGAGAAATTCAGTTTTGGTACTGTGAACATCTCCTCCATTATCTTCTCAACAACTTCTATGGGCCAACTAAGTGTGCTCACTGTCTTTGCAGAGAACCTCAGAATAATTCAGCAACATTCAACTTTTCTGGTTACATCATTGCAGAGGAAACAAAGGCCATAGTTTGGGGTTTCACAGGAAATCCTATGGCCTTAATGTCAAATTACTGGGGGGGGGGGGGGGAAAATACCAAAACTTGAATAAATGTGCTCAGGACCTGGCCTTGGTACTGATGCTGGCTTCAATTATGACCATAGCAATGTATTTTTAATTTTATTTAAATACTCTTTAGGCATTGGAAACAAAGTAAGGCTTAATGCAGCATATTCCAGTAAGTGCAGCTCACTGTGCAAGCAAGTGCAGCACCTTGGTTTCTCTTCCTGTACCCACCTGCTTGCACACTGTGGTGTGTTATCACAGCCCAGCAGTGTTAAGCAGAGGCTAAGGATGTGTTTTGCTCTCATTTGCTGTCAGCACGGGTGTCTGAGACAGTTTCATTTGCAACCACAGATACAACATTATTGTCAAATAATTAACATTGTTGCTTCCCCTCCATCTAAATATTATTATGTTCACCTAAGTGTATGTCTTTTAAATTTCCTCGTCTGAGGAAGGGTTTAAACTGAACAAAAGGAATCTCTTTAGGCTAGAATTAACATGCTCACTTTGGGGAAATAACAGTGCAACTAAATATTTATAATTATAATCAGTGTAAGTATCAGAATACTGAGCTAAGGAAAAAATTTTAGCTGTGCTATTTTAAAGGCAATCACCTTGGGATTCTCACACAAACAAAATTTTACCAAAAGAGCAAGCTGTTTGCAGCTTTGCTGTGGCTAGTCAGTTTGAGCATAAATCTTTTTGTGAATTCAATAAAGTGTTTATTACAGAAGAAGAAATATCTCCTAGCAGTTTGTAGCCAATTCTGAAATATTTTCAGTTTGGCAAATAAGATTAAAGTCAATGCTGTAGTTATTAACTTTCCCCCTGAAATTATTCCTAGAAGCTTAAAAGAATCACAGTGATAATGTCAGGAACTCTTTAATATTTGGTTCTGGTGTCTCGCTATTAAAAAGAGCAAATGGCAATTTGGAGCTCAGGTTGTGGCAGGAAAGGCTCCTGTGCAGGGGGGACAAGCAGACATGGCCAGTTCTTCCTACAGGCTGAATCACACCTGCACTCCCTCTGAAAGGGTCACCTGTACATTTCTGACTTCCTGACAATCTGATTTTTTTTCTTTTTAATAATTTGTCTCTTCATAATGATCCAGTGAAATCTGAGGATACATATCACTTTCCAAGATGCATTGTTCACCAACTCATGAAGTGGCTGCATTAGGGTTTCCAACTGGGCCCCACCAGAACAGCCTGACTCCCCTGCAGCCTCTGCGACCGATGGGATTGGAATGGTCCCAGATGGCACAACCTCTCTGGGTTTTTGTTGTTTGTTTACATTACTATGCGTAGCTTTTGAGATTCCTGTGACTGTAAGGTGCTCATCTATCATGTAAAACAGCTCTTAGAAATTATCTTTCCACTTTTAAAATATTCCCAGAGCATCAAGTTCATGCTTGGAATAACAATGGGATGAAGGAGCTCACTACTTCTGCTGTAGTAGTATTAATGTTTGTAATTTTTTTCATACTACTGGTAGTACTAATTTAATTTAATTTATAATAAAAATATATGTTCCATGGGAGCAGCAGAGGGTGGCTTATTTCTCACATGAGGTTTTATTTCAGAATATTCATACAGCTGGCCACATTTTTTTTTTTTTCAAAATACTTAGAGTTTCTATCATAAAAAAATATAGGGAATTTATTATGTCATTTTCCTCTGCTGTGAGAAGATCTCTTATTCCCTCAGTTCTTGTCTGGTTCTTGGATTTACTGCAGGGACATTCTTGTTTTTCAAAATGCTTGTAATGTTTATGTTCTGCTGTGGTGTGGGTGGAGGGGGAGACGACAGCAGACAAGTCCTCAACTCTTACTGGAATCTGTCTGCTTACAGTGCAAACACCTCAAGACCCAAATTATTATTTTTTCTCTTGCAACATACTGTGACATAAACTGATTTTTTTATTTTCATTTAGTCATGGTAACTATGGCAGAAGCCAGGTCTATTTCTGTTTGGTTTATGATTTGTTACTGAGGGAAATTTGCAATATGCTGCTTGGTTTATCTTTGTATTGTCATGCTTCAGTATTTTGTCCCTTTACCTCAGGTCCCTCTTACTTTATTTTGCTATCAGTCATGTCACAAATCCCTCCTTAATGTCATGTGGCCTCACTTTTTCTTTTTTTTTCCTTTTTATCCCTGTTTCCTCCCTATAATTCAGCAGTTAAAGCAAGTATGTTTGATTTTCACTTTCTGAAGCACAGTGAATACATTCCCCTTCACTTCCAACACAGTGAGCACAGTATTCAAAAAGCAGTTTAAAAATAGCAAGTTGTGAAAGGACTTTCAGTGCTGAGGGGACCTAGCCCCTAAGATTCCATTTGGTTTAGGTTCCCCATGCCCACTTTAATGTTTAACTTTTGCAAAAGGGGAGGTTTCAAGGAGGCTTGTGTTTATTTAAAGTCTAGAAGGAAGAGTTCCTAAACCAGGGGAGTTTCTCCCTGGCAGCCAGAACTCTTCCTCTATAAAAGGTTTGGTAGGGCAGTCTTTCTGCACTCTGTCACCAGCCTTTAGAAGGAAAATATTCATTCCTCCAGTCATAAAGCAATACACATAACATTGCTGGTGAAACTCTGCTGTTGGTAGGGATGTCCAGCAGTGACTTCAGATAACACGTGATGTGGGGAGAGGAGATGTCCTTTCTGCTCACACTATATCTGCCAAGTTAAAAGATGGGGGCAGCTTGCAGTATATGAGACTAAAATATGAAATGCTGTATTCATCTTTCTTGTAAGAGCTCAATTGCTACCGTTGGGCAAGTATCTGAAGTTGTAAAGACTTAAGAAATCCTACCCTTAACTTGTGGAAAAGTAGCAGTTCCTGAGAAACCGAAAGCTTTTGTTTTTACTTTTCTAGAATATAAAGGAGCTAACAGTGACTTAAACATAATTCCCAAACTGTTTCCTGTCCTATACAATGCCTGTAGTGGGGTTAAGATCATCTGACAGTGTCCATCCTTTAAAAGACTGGTTTTAGGCAGTGGTTGGAGTCGTTTGTCCACACGACTGAACAGTATTTCATCATCCACTTCCCATTGGTTCAACGGGAGTGAAGTACTTACTGGAAAACAGTCTTCACATTTTCTCTACTTAATGCTTAGTTTTATCACAAATTTCAGCTTCATTATACATTTCTGCTTTCGTAGGACCTCTCCCAGATACAGTATTTTACTTTGTGTAGTTCAAATGTTGCTAAAAAAGGGAAAACTAACAACTTTTAATTTAAAGCTAACAACCTTTGCTTCTCTGTTTGAGGCTTTTGAATAAAACATTGTATATTCAAAGTAATATAAAGCACTTACCTTTTCAAGGAACTGCTCCCCAGAAACAACAGGCTGAGCCTTTCACTGAGAAATGGCAGATGAAACACAATTATTGTTTGGAGCTTATAGCCCTTTCTATTTCTGTAGAAAGCAGTGTGTGTATGTTACGATAACTTCTCAGCTGCTGTACATCACGGTGAAGAATCCAGGCGCTTGCTGACTAAAAACTGCAGTTCTGTAGGGGAAACAGGAACTTGGCTGAAGTCATTCAAACCATACACGTTGCATGTTTAGCAAACCTATGGTTTCATCATCATGTGACTTTAAAGTTCAGATTCTCCTCGGCAATGAGATATTTTAGAACAGAAAAGTAGTGTTTGTCCCTGCCATTTCTAAGTATGTGAGGCCATCCAGTGGATTTTTTTTTTCCTGTTCATGAAGTAATCCTACGCTCACTGGCCAGCCTTTGCAATTGCATTTTTTCCCCGTGCGCTGTGTGAAGTGCTAGAGGTCTAGAAAAGGAAAAGCCTGTGGAATAAATACCACACCACGCCCTTTGCTTAATACAACAAAAGCTCCACACAAAGCAGGGCATGTCAAACCATTAAGATCCCTGCTTAAAATAGGTGTATTTCTATTTTTCCAAGGGCTCTGGCTGTTGGAATATTCTTATTACTGTATACGTGCAATAAATTATTTTTCCAGATGCTCTGCAATGACCACGAGGTGTTAAAAGACAAGACTTGGAGTATGAAGGATGTTTTTTGGGTCTGGATCAGCATCAGTCAGTGACTGTGTTGAATAGTGTTCTTAAAACCTCAGATATAAATAAGCAAGAAAGGGTTGGCTCATGTTTTTTTTTTTAGTGCAGCCTGTCTGGCTGGGATGTGTGAGTAGCTTCATGTTTTCCTATACCAGCTCATGGGGAAGGGCATTTCTGTTGTAAACTTTCAGTAACCTGCAGTGGCTTTTGTGGGTTGAGAGAGTAGTTTGTGACCAGTTCATCAGCACTCTGTTTTCTCGGCGTCCCACTTGTTGCAGTTTAACAAGGCTCATTGAAAAACACATGGAAACTGCCAAAACACTTCAAACAAGTGAAATGAGTCAAATGTGTTTGAGTCTGAATTTCAAAATCAGAGCTGTGGATTACCTGGGGAAGATATTTTAGCACTTGGTCTACGTTTTGAGCTGGAGGTTAGCACTACTGCTCCAAGTACTTCCTCGAGAAGTTGGGTTGCAGCAATAGCTCAGAAACATTTCAGGTTGAAGGTTGACATTTTTTGTGAGGTAACTCTCCTCTCGAGCAGTTCTTCAGTAGTTCAGGACTCTGTGAAGTGTGATTTCCAATGGGCTTTATTCAGAATACTGTAATTCACACAGAGCCTTTGGTTTTGATCATCACATGTAGCAGTGTGTACCCATCATATTTGTTGGACTGGGTAGGTTGTTTATTGTTTCCCTTTTATTTACAGTAGTTCCTCCAAACTGTTACAGAAAACCTTGGGCAAAGTGGCAGTGTAGTGCAGGTGTTTTGTATGTAACATTTCCCTGTGAGCTGTACCCTAACCCAGGCTCATTCTGTTGACATTAAATTCTGATAGTTAAGAATGGTAAAGAAAAAATATGCATTGTCATTACATGCAAATCGGGTGATTCTTTTCTTTTTCTGTTGCTTTTTCAGTAAAGATGCAAATTCAAGTGTCACCTTTTTCTTTCTAGGACTCAGGGCTGTGCAGAGAGCACAGCAAACTATGTAGGCATAGTGAAAAGATTGTTTTTGAAATTGCAGAAAAATTTCAGCAGGGTTTTGGTCATCAACTTAACTCTTTAGCTTGCAGAACGGATCACTTGTGCACTCGATGCAATGGTGAGCAGTTTCAACATGGTTTTGTTGCTGTACTTTCCACTGAAGTCCTTTGAATTGGCCCATTATTGATAACCCTGGGCTCTGCTGGGGGCAGGGTGGGGGGGGAACTAAAATTATTTTTTGACTGAGGGCCAGGAGTGAACTGATGGGGGTTTATATCTTCTTGAATTTGCCTTGGGTGGGTGTACACAAGGATATCTGGCTGTGCCCTTGGTGTTTATTAGTAAAAGAGAGGCAAATCAATGATTGCATGAATGTGAGGAATATTCAGAGCACTCTTGACAAAGGTTTCAGTGACTGTGAGTTAATGAGCAGTCGGTGAGCAAGGAGTAGCTCCCGTGCAGAGATAAGCCCTGACACAGCGGAGCTGAGGCCACTTTTCCTGTTACTCAGTAACCTCAGCTCTGACAATGCCTGGGCTGGATAAGCAGAGCTCCAAGGGAACTCATCCACTGAGACAAAATTGTATAAATAGAAGCGGAAAAGGGAAAAGAGAGAAGCTATTTCTTACACCTCCCATCTTGAAAAAGTAATCAGAGACAAAGCTCCCATCTTTAAAATGCATTCACCTTTACACGCTTTAGTTCATGCTTTGTCTGAAGCATGTATTAAACATCATTTTTCAGTGGTATTTAGGGAGCAAGAAGATGTTTCCTACTTGGAATCGGATGCACGTATCACAACACAATTTCAGAATGGTGCACAGCTTGAGAGACTCACACATCAGAAAGCATCACATTTTACATCACATTTTACAGGTGGAGAAGCTTGGCTACTGAGGAATTTATTCTTCCAAGGTGATGGAATAAGTTGAAAGCCAGAGGAGAAATAGAGGTTAGAAAATAAAAGTTTCCCAAATATATTCTTTATTCTGTTTAGACTTTGCTGATTCCCATCTCGATAGCTGCAATTCTGCCTCATCTACAGAAACAAAAGAATTTTTGAGGTATGTTAAAAGCTCCCAGGTGGAGTTTCAGCAGCAGCTTGCTGTGCTGTTACTGTCAGTTAATATGTTAGTAAAAGAAAAGTAAAATATTGCTGTTGTGTGACCAGTTGCATCTTTCCTTAGAAAAAACAATAAACCAGTTTGTTTAATTTGCTTAAATGGTCACAGGATACAAGTCATATGAGAGTAGTGGCAAGCAGACTAGTGCTTAGTGGTATAAAGGTTTCACAAAGCTCCAGAAATGGTTACGTGATTGTGTTTGGGATGATGCATGATGTCATAATTATTTTTATTAGTGATTTATGGATTAATGATTTTTTTGGTGAAGTTTCTTAGCATGTATTAATTTCCTTGCTGTCAGAGGAAAAGGTTGATGTGTGATAATGATATTCTGGGTAGGATGGAAGCAGGAAAGGTGAAGTTATGGAAGTGAAATATTTGTGAGATGCTGGGGCAGTATTTAGGGATTGGCTGATAACATGTACAGCCACTAAGCACCTACAGTGTGCTGAGGTGGGCAAAACTCAGGTTTATTTTTGAACACAACTGTTCATATGGCAAAATAAATATCTCCAGCACTGAGTGACAGATGTTGCTATAAAGAAAGCAGATGTGAATTACTTTTTTTTTCCTAACACCAATAATTTCTCTTAATTGACCCATATTACTGATACGTTTAGCAGAGCACACATCCCTGACAGTAGGCTTAATTTAAAGTAAAGGCTCAAGAGAAACTTGTCTAACAAACACTGTTCAGTGTGTCTAGCTTGTGAGATGCTGCAGCCATGGTGATTTCAGTCTTTTTATTCTCCAGCTTCAGGCAGATCCATTCTGTGTAGTATTGTGGAGATGGTGATCCTGTCTTGCTCATCTTCCTTCTGAACAATCCTGGTCAGCTCTTCAGCAGAGAGCTGCAATGCTCAGCTGAGCATTAGAGCTCGTGTTTGCTTGGTGCTGCATCAGACAGCCCCAGGGTGAGCACAGATCCATCCTGGAGGGCAGAGGCTGCAGCAGCCAAGGGCTGGACTGGATTCTCTGGGTACTGATTATTGTTTGGGAGCTAATCCTGCATGAGGAGCCCAAAGTTTATTTTCAGACCACACTGTTGTCGTCTTCTCTCAGTTAACGTATCTTTCCTTGCCTTTTGGGTATAATGTTATTAAGAAAACCATTCCTTTTTAGAATGATAGGATTGTTTTGGAATATTAAATGACTGCTATTGCCTATACCCCAGTGTATTATGATGAAAAGCAGTTGCTTTGTTACTGGAATTTTGAATCAGGCAATACGCTGCAGTTTTGTTTCTAAGATGTTTTTCATCAACTGTCAAATATTTCCACCTTAATTTTTCTTCTGTTGTTGTTGTCTAGGAAATATCTTGAGTGGGGGATATAAGCCACTGTGTTAGTCAAAGATTGCTTTGACTCCATTCATCTGAGCTTAAATATTGGGAGCTCTTCTTTGAGGCATTTTAAGACACTAAAGTCACTCATATTAATGCAATACCTCAAAATTCTTGCGGGGGAAAAACCCCCTAATTTTGAGAGGAATATCTGTTCTAAGGCTTTTGCTACACTGATGCACAGTTCCCAGTCACACTGTAAAACTGTTCTTGTGAAAGGCCTTGCTGTTTATTTTATATATGTTTGGTCTTACTTGACAGCAAGCATATTTGTGTCCTTGAGTAGAACATTGTAGAACATTAGGCCTATGACATTAAAAAGGACACCCCTCCTCCAAAAAACCCAAACCCACCAAACCCCAAAACATGAGGGAAGTTGTACAGAGAACCAAGAGTTGCTAGTTGGAACAAAGTTAAAGGAATCTTGTTTATGGGTTCATTTTAGAACAAAAGAACCTCACATGGCTTTATTGTATTATAGTCCCTGCATGTTTGGTTTAGGAAGGGATTTCTAAGTGTGGTTTTTAAAATGGAACTCAGATGCTTATGCTTATTTATAAGGTACATGGAGCCATGTGAATTTGTAAAATTTGATGGTCTTACTCTCTCTGCTTGGATGGGGTTAAGAAGCCCAGGCTGCTGATGTTTATCCATAAGCACTGGTTATTAATGATCATCTGCACCCAGAGGCTGGTTGTAAATCAACATTTCTTCCTTTTTTCCTAGAATAGCCATGCTTAGTGTAATTGCTGCCTTCTCATCTCAGGGTTCCTTGCCTGTGGTTCACTATTAGTGGTTTTATTATTGGCTTATTTGAGCACTGTTTGTAATGCAAGTTGTTTTATAAACAGTGTTTTATTATTATTGCTATACAGTAATGTTTCTATCAATCTCAAAATAAATTCCTCAATACAGATAAATCATCTGTGTAACTCAGCTACAAGAGCTCAAAAATTGCCTGTATTTCAAAATTATATTCTACTAAAGGGTGGGAAAAAGCTTTTTCTAATGGCAAGTTCCAATAAGAGAGCTGGTCTCTGCATAGCACTGCAGATGCTAAAATGATTATCTAATAGCACATAGGCTGGACCTGAAAAATATCAGAGTTCTCTGTTAATTAATTTAGAAATCTATTTCATTGTGAACTAGTGAAACCATACTTAATTAGAAAGAATTACAATGCTCTGGAGCTGAATGGGAATGGCACTTCCTTTGGTCTTTGAGCATCTTGTCAACCACAATGACTAGTAACAGATGTTTCATGAAGCAATACAAGGAACATGTGCTTTTTAATAAATATTACTTCTTTGTGAATAGTCAGACCTAGTAACCTGGTTAAATATCCTTCTATCAGGTTCAAAACCAAAATTAACCATTGTTGAGATTTGTTTCTTGCAACAGAATTGTCTCTTACCTGCCTCTCCCTCACAACAGCAGTTGGTTGTCCCAGTTGAGGTTGTTTCCTCTGAATACTTGTAGCAATACCCTCACTGCCTGCAGGCAGGACCCTCTGTACAGATCTGTGTTCAACCAGAAACCCAGACTGATTTTTTTTCTCCCTGAAGATTGATTTAAATCTAACTAATTTTACTGATCTCACTGCTTTTGGGAACTACTGCAAGAACATTCTGCCAGTGACCACCAGATGGAGTTTCTAAAACAGCTTTGATAAACCAATTCCAGAATTCATTTCAGAATGACCTTTTAAAGGTTTTGGAGATAAGAAACAGTGCAGAAATTCTACTGATTTAAAGATGAATTCTAGCTTAAATTTGAAAATTTGGGGAGGCTAAATTAGGCTTTTCAATTCAGTTTGTAATCAGTAATTGCTCTGGGTTTGCATGGCAAGGTTTGGGTAGCAGAGGCAGGGAGGGGCTACAGGGGTGGCTTCTGGGAGAAGCTGCCAGAAACTTCTCCATGTCTAACAGATCCAATTCCAGCAGACCCCAAGGAGGACCTGCCAGTGGCCAAGCTGAGCCCATCAGTGCCAGTGCAGCACCTCTGGGATAATGCATTTAAGAAGAGGGGAAAAAGTATGCAAGTACTTTTTAAACCAGATAAAAAGGATTCACTTCTGGTTATTAATCTTGCTTTAAAGAACTTTTGATATAAAGTTTTTTAGAGTATGTTTTTATAATTAATTCATAAATACTCTGATGTGAATCCTGTGTTTTAAAATATTTTACTGCCATGATTTCTAATAATAGGAAAAATCTGCCTGCTGCAGACTGAATGTTTTTGACCGTTCTTGCAGATGTAATTAAAAGTACCAGTTCTTTAGAAGGAAGGAATATAAGGAAATCACATGGAATTTCAAGGTGAGGGAAGGATTTGGTGGGAAGAAAGTGGGATGACAAAGGAGATAATGGATCCTCTGCTCTCCTGATGGAAAAAGAATGTAGTCAGCATATGTCAAAGTGTTTTGATATATAATGGAAAACTTAAGGAATTCAACAGAGGAAACATTTCACATTTCAGATTTGTTGCCATGGCAGTCTGCACAGCTGGGTTTGTACCACTAGATTGCTTTCACTTGGAAAAAGTAATACACAAGATACTCAAGAAATACACAAGTTTTTGCTTATTAAGAGACTACAGAAATTAATTTAGGAGCAGATGTTTAGGATTCATCAGTGCGTTGAGCACTTCACAGCTGCAGAAACTTAGGCAAGAATCAATTCCTCTCTGAGTCCTCAGCAAACAGTGGAACTGAGAGTGGCACTTGGGCAGGTTCTGCTTTTCTTGGGTCTCACCAGTCCTGTGCTGTTGCAGTGAAGCTCACGAGGTCTCCAGCCCCGACACTGGGCTGCTTTCATTTTTATTAAGCATTGATAAATGGGGCATCACTGATGCACAGCACAAAAACAATTTAATTGAATCTTAATTTTAAAGAAGGAAAGAAAAGGTGCACATATAATTAAACTTCCTTCTGAGGTTTGTGGTAGCAGTATCATATTTTCTTCCCAACCTTGGGAAAATACTGTCCTATTATATAGTAGTTGAGTATTTTTTGTGGGTGATCCAAAATGTCTCTATATTGACAGATAATGGCAGATTCAGGTTGTCAGCCTGGTTTGTACTCGTGTAAACATCTTGACTTTCTTGTACCTGATCAGCCCTTTTTATTTGCATTTATGTAGTTTTTCACTCTTCAAAAACCTGTGAGCTTGTGAACTTGCTGTTTATTAACTAACTCTGTTCCTACTGAAGATCCTTCAGCCTGTGTTGTGTATGAGGGGTTTTTCTAATCCAACTTAAAAACAGCCTTTTTGTTGGTTGTGTCCAAAAGCTCTGTGGAATGAAGGGTCAGAAATCACTGCTCTGTACTTGTTTAGAGATGCTGGCTCTCCTCTTAAAAGAAAACTCCCTTTAAAGCTCTGTGTGGAAGTAAGGGCATCCTGTCAGACACTAGGCTTTGATTAAATGGTGAAATATTGCAACTTCCACTCTGACAGCTGCCATTTTCATTTATTTCATTCATTTGAGCTGCCATTAAGACTGAGACTTAAAACTTAGAAGTGCCTTGGACTGAGGGTTTTTTAGAGTTTACCAATAATTATTTAAAATAGAGTTTGCTGTTACTACTGTCTTCCTACGCTTCACAAAACACCGAAAGGGAATAAATGAATGATTTTGAAAGCACAGCCAAGAAAACATTTTCATATATGTAGGGTAAACGAACTGATCCATGGGGAGTAATCTTTTGGCTATGTGCAGTGGTTGTGCAGTGGTTACTGCAATGAATGTGTTACAAGATATCTTAGATTCTTAAAAGCTGTGTTTTCTTAGGGATGCCAGAGGTGTGGGTTATTTTATTATGTTGTTCTGAGAACCAGGAGAATTTCTGCAGGAAGCTGATTGTGGCAGCACAAAGGAAAGGAAGTTGTCAGGATGTGGCCAATGTTTGCATTGATCTCCAGGTGCACTGTTACTCTGCCTCATTAATTGCAGGATTCTTTATTCTGAAAAAAGGCAGGGTATGTGCCTTGTAGCTTTCATTCCCAGCCAACTTCATGCTGATGAAAAATAAGATTTTAATAATGGCAAATTAAGGCCTGGAAATTTGACATCCAAGTCATGCAATTTGTTATGTTTTGATTCAGTGAAGCCACATAGGTTTAGCTTTGTCTACAAAGGTTTTGATCAAGAAAGCAAATAAAAAATCACACATTTTATTGACCATGTACACTTGAACACTTTTTATTGAGAATGTATTATGAGTCAATACTTCCTTTATGAAGCTTTCCATAAAGTCCATTTCTATAGTATTTTGACATGATATTGGAGTCCACATCTCTTCATTGTAATAGAACCAGGAATTTTCTAGTGGCTGATCACCTTTCATTAACTGAAATTAAATCTTCAGAGACAACAAAATTTGATTCTGAAATGTAAACTTTTGAAACTAGGACATCTACTAAGTTGGTCAACAAGAACCTGTTTTGAGCTAGCTGTGTTAATAACTCAGATAGAAGCAGAACACGACATTTTTGTTAGTTGATGGATTTGACTTAATTAGCGGTTCAGCAAGAGGGCTGTAAGCCATAAATCAATTCAAATATTAAGTTTAATTTTGTGAGAAAATAACACTGTTAATAATGGCACTTAACTAGTGCTTACTTTCTAGTACACATTATATACATACAGAAGAATACAGTACACCTTCCTGTTCAGAGGTTTACATTTAAATGACACACTTTTAGAAATAATTTAATAAACTCTTTGCAGATTCTTTTTACATCAGTAGGCTGATTTTTATCTTGCATATATACAGTATTTTTATTCATATCTATTTAAATGTGTAATAGATAAACCCCTATTTACAGTCACCAGCAACCTTCAGGTATTTGAAATGGAAAGGCCCCATTCTCAAGAACTTTGTGTATTAAATGTTTGTCCATAAAAGTTCTTCCTAATTATGATACCTTGTATTTCCTTAAGTATTTTACTGTACTTGCTCCTCTGCTGTTCTTTATATAAATACTGCAAAGCTCTCTCTTTCTGGGATGCTGCTCTTTCAGAGATACCAGATGAGGGTGCTGCAATTAAGTTCAGAATTCCCTTAGGAGAACAGCAGCAAGGCAGATCCACAGCACAGTTTCTTTGAGGCAACTAATAAATCAAATTAACTTTTCTAAGAGGTTGAGTGGATAGCAGTCTTGTTCATTAAATTATCCAAGTTTTTGTATCTATGATTGCCATCACATTTAGTGTTTATCAAGGATACAGACAAACATCCATAGCTCTGTTGCAGTAAAAAAGATTAGGAAAAAATTAGATCGGATGCCCCATGGGTAAGTTCCATAAAAATCTGTCTTTCTACATCTCTTCAATAGCAGCTTCCATTTTACTACATAAATTTGTAATGTTGAATCACTGAATAAGATTTGGATCATCATAAAGGAGTCAGTGTGATGAAGTAAACACGAGCATTGAATGGTACCAGGTGTGCAAGGCAAGCAGGGATGGGAGAGAAATGAAAGTTAAATAAATTGTGCAGAAAAGTGAAAAATGATAAAGAGAAATGAGACAGGAGCCATGACCTGAAACTGAGAATTTAACACTGAGAGAAAGGAACAGAAATAAAGGCAACAATTCTTTTAGAGACAGAAATCAGATGTCTTAAGAGAAGGAGGAAATGGAAGTAAGGAAGCAACATGGAAGTTGAAATTGCACTTAAAGTTGCCTGCTCAGCTGCACTGTTCTGGCAGTGTCCCAGTTCTGAAAGCCTCTATTCACACCAGATAAGCCAGTTCCTCCCTGCTGGAACTCCTCCTGCATAATGGCACAGAATTTCTTTAACAGATTTTACGTGAGAGATTTCATGTGGCGCATTAAGAAACCTAATTTTCCTCAGATGGGAAGAAGGAGTCTGTTTGCTTGACAGCTGTAAGGAAAGATTTTGTTCTTAAGCACTTCTGTGTGGAAGTGAGCTTGAGTGCTCAAGATGTGTAGAAATTCACAGAAAATCTCTCAAGGTGGCCAAACCCAAGAAAGCAGCCAGTATCATGTGTGTCAGCAGAGAAGCACTAAATCAGTGAGTTGGACACAGCAATGAGGAACAGCTTAAGTTCTTAATGTGGTTTTCATCAACAGGCTAAAACTGAAAACACCACAGAAATAGATTATTTACTCTGTAGGCTTTAAGGGTTAAAAATATCCAATAAAATATGAAAACCTCTTAAAAAAAGCAAAGGTTAATGGAAAGTCTTCCACCAGGATGTTGATAACTTAGAGATGATTGTATATAAAGAAGATAAGCAAAGATGACTAAAGGAAGAAATTGTTTGATGGAAAAAGATCTGAAAGTTCTGTTCCTCAGAAGGTTCTTTTCACAGAACTCCAGTATGTGTCTCTGCTGACAGACTAGGGCCAGTTACCAGACAAGATTGTGCTCTAAGCAATGGGAAGGGTTCAGTTCTGCTCTTGCTCCATGTTTTTTTCTATACCAGAAGCTTGAAAAGTCACATTTTTTAATGATGTCATGTGGAATTTGAGTTGTGCTGTAACAGATTAATCAATAAAATGACACTGTAGCATGAATCAAGTGACAAAAATGTCTTGGGGCCCCACACCAGTGGGAGAACATCAGCTCCACTTGCACCCCCCTCCTATCCCCCTGTCATTAATGCAACAGCAGCACAAGAACAGGTAGATTTTGGGTCAGTGCTTTGTACTTGTTGTTTATGTGCTTCGTGCAGCATGTCTGTGTTTCTCATGTATTTTGTATAATCAGTCAAATTCTTTACTTTGTATCCAACAATCCCAATGGAAGGCTTTTTTGAGAGGTCAGCAAAGAGCTGATGCTGACTGGGATCCCTATATTGAGGAATTTTATATGGTTTCCAAACCTCCAGTGATGTCCTAGATTAAAGAGAGTTTAATTTATTTGTTGCAAACATATCCCTTGAAAATACAAAATGTTAATCATAAACATATTTATTTTTTAAGATAATTACTCTTGTTACATGAACATATGTGGACCATAACACTTAGCCAGACAATCTTTGCTAGTTAAATTCTGATTTAACTCTGTAAACCACCGTGTCCTTCATTTTAGTATGTGGAACAAACATCTCTGAGTTCTGTCAGAATTAGTTAATAAATATTTCTGAATTCCTGAAATGTTTTAGGATACAAAAAAAGCACTGGAAAATTAAAACATATTTTTGTTATTTGTTGTAGCTAAAAGAAAAAGTCACTTTACCATAAATGTTAAAACAGGTTAGTTTGTGTGAGAAAACAATTTCTGAAAAAAGTAAATTAGGCTTCTTTTAGAGGGGGAAATCAGTGATGGAGAAAGAAATTAAATAATTTAATTTATAATTAACATTTACTATTTGGACATGTATAATTGAGTCATATGATCTTCAGTAAAGATCAACTATATAATCTTCATTGAAAAATTCTATTTACTTCATCAAGGATAGCACTATCACGTCTTTGTACAGAAAACAAGGTAATACCTTTTTCTATACAAGATACAAGGTGCCATGTCTTCAGTCAAGACTTCAATAAACTGCTTAGTGATTTCTTCAGAGAGGAAGATCAGAGCCATGAAAACAGAATTTATCCTCTGTCAGCAGTTCAGTGCACTGAAGGTATCTGATGTCACAGGTAACGCAGCACACAGGCCAGAGCAACCTTTCACACCACTTCAGCAAACAGCTACTGGAAAATTAAGACTGTTGCATTCAGCTGCAATGGAAGCTCCTTCCAGCCTCTTGGTTGGGACTCTCACACGTCTCTGAGTGCCAACACAGCAGCGTCACAGTCCCGGCACTGAGCAGCCAGTGCTGCAGTCTCAGAGCACCAGGGGTTTGTCACACCTATGTCATGACCTGCTGTACCACTGTGCGCTCGTGAGAACACCCCTGGTTCCCACAGTGTATCTTTTTAAGCAAACGGCGTAATTTGTTGGGAAAGTTTTTGTTGATGTATCTGTAGAGCAGAGGCATGACAAAGCTGCTGGAGAAAGCCAGGAATTTTGACAGAATCGTGGCAAAGTGTAATATCTGAATGGAATTTACATCTGGAATTCTTCCTCGTAGGTTAGTAAACGTGCTTACCAAGAGGATAACGTAATAGGGTGTCCAGAGGGTGAACTGTGTGCAGACGGTGGCAATCAGCAGCCTGTGCACGGAGGGATCCAGGCGCCCAGTGTCCTGGTCCAGCGGCGTGGCCTCCTTGCGGATCCGCAGGATCAGCGTCAGCGCGTAGAGCACGGCGATGGCGGGAACCACGTACCCGATGAACACCATGATGGCATCCGCTGCCTCCTGGTTCTGCATCTTGGAACACTCGATTATCTTGGTGGACACGTGGTTGCAGACGTAGAACAGGAGAGATGAAAAGCTTGTGAGCATGGCCCCGCCCCAGATGAACCCACAGACGTGTTTGGTGTTGTACACACTGGACATGTAAGTCCTGGGCAGGGCGCGTTCGATGTAGTAGTCCAGACTGAGCAGTGTGGTAGAGTACATGGTAACCAACGACGAGACGTTGAATAAAATAAGGAAGGTGATATAAACTTCATTGTTGGAATTCCAGATGGCCCATTTTGTATTGGCAAGACCCAGCAGGTACATTGGTGCCAGAGTGTTGATGATGAGGCCGGCAATGGCAATGTTGACAAAGTAAACATCTGGCATAGTCATAGTAGCTTTGTTGTAGAGGTTAACTAGGACCAGCAGGCCATTGTAACAAAGGCCAATTGGGAAACATATAATGAGGTAGAGAAGGGAAAAGATGGAAAGCACAAGGTCGAAGTCATGGCAGAGATGCTGGTCCTCACTGTTCTCAGTACTGTTGATTAAGGCTTCACAGCTCCACATAGTGATTTTAGCTTTTGTGTCTTCTTTGCTGGTTACCAGCTTTTCTGTAGAGAGAAAAAGAGTGAAAGTGTTGTTAAAATATTACATTGGAAACGAAATGCAAAGTACTGTGAAGAAAACATTCGTGGACTTCAAGATTATACGCATCACATAACTGATGTTGTTAGTCTAGAAGAAAGTAAACTGTTATTCAAAATTTCATTAGACTAATACATGTTCTGCAGTTTTGATTTAAATGAAACTAGTGGCAAATTAGTTGATACAGGACATTCAACAGAAGGAAATTGTAAACTATCATTAAGTATTGATGTATATATGAATACTAATGCAATGTTTTGAAAACTGTCAAACACTACCTGGTATGTAGCTAAAAGTACATAAGGGTAACTACTGAAGAGTGGAAGGATATAAACTGAAGCACAGATCTTTATGTGAGAAATAGAGATCTCCTAACATCTTAAATAAGCTTTACCTTAAAAAAAAGTTTCTTAGGAGGCACATGTAAGGCAGTATGGTGGATGTGTATTGGATCACTGATAAAACAGACAAAGACTAGAGGATACTGGGAAATGAGGTGTAAGGGGGTTTGGTTTTGTTGTGGTTTTTTTTTTTTTTTTTTTTTTTAAAATAGGTCAGTTTCTATTCAGACTCCTAACCTTATAACCATTTAGTTTCAAAACAACAATGGACCTCTGTAGTCCAGGGAACTTAATATCAGGGCAGCCTGACTTTCCAAAAGGCAAGAATCAGCTATCATTTCCTCTCAAAATAGCTTGAATTCTTTAAAAAGTATGCTACTATCAGCAGTTGTGGCCCAGCCATCTTTGCTTTATCATCAGTAGAGATAGCATTTTAACTGAAACCGAGTGAACTTCAAAGCAACTGTGTAAAGTTGCTTTCCAAAATGCAGGAATGAGAAATAATCTCTGAAGTGCAACTCAAAACAGGCAGAGCCTTAAAATCCTGGTTGTTAGTGATGGCATTTCAGGGGCAGTGCAGAGCTGGTGCAGCAGGTGATTCCCCGTGTCACGTACTCTGCCTGTCACACGCTGCCGTGGTTTTGTGTGCTCCTCCGTCAGCACCTATAGCAAAGTGTAAGCACTCATACCTGGATTCTTTCCAGAGGGAGAGCAAGATTTAATCAATCCACAATAAACATTGTGCAATGAAAATGAATGCTACTAGACAACATGCTGTACTCCATGAACCAGATGGCTAAATTATACTGTGTGGGGTCTGTGAGTATACAGTACGTGACTGCATCTCCCTGGTGCTAATCCTCCGACTCTTCAGCCATAGTACAAAACTTGTCCCAAAATTGTGTCAACTTCCATGTGTTATTTCCCCTTGCAGTTGTTTTGTGTGCATTTTTCTTCTAAATAACATAAGCTGAGCCAAAAGTCAGGCTAAAAATACAGTAATTTTAGCTGGGCAAGCAAATATTTATTCCACTGTCCCATGTTGGATTTCCTCAGAGAAGTGGCTTCTGTGGCAGCACCAGAAGTTCTATTGTTTTCAAAGGTTGTTTTCACCTTTGTGGGAAAACTTGACTTTTTTGGTTCATTTTCTCACATCAGTTCTTCAGCTATACTGTTGTGTTGAGTGGACCAGATCATATCTTTATGTTGTCTATCTATCCTCATTCTATTTTTGAGCACCGATAACGACCCCGTTTGTTTTCAGGAAGCATCTGTTGGTTTAAGATTTTAAGAAAGAAAAAGAAAAGCTTGTTTTTTTCGCAGTTGAAGGGAACCAAAACTACATCTCATTGAACTGTTATGACTAGATTCAAGCCAAGCAGCAGACTGGAACTAGATATTGCAAATATATGCATTCTGTTGAGTGCAAAGGTGACTAAGCACAGGCATGGGTACAATCACGTAATTCCATTATGTAGGTTTATCCTTAAGCATGTAGCTTTGATTACTCCAGACGGAATTACATCAGCCACTGAATAACTTGCCTGTATATTGTCTCAGAAGATCAACAGTGTTTGCTACCAGGCTTTGTATTTTACAGAGCAGGGGGATGTCTGGTTTCACAAATGGTTTTAGTCATTACCCTTATTCTTTCTTTACGTCCTCCAAGTGCGGTTAAACACTAGAGTTCTGTTTTAATGACAGAAATGGCAGGCCATTCATTCTGTTAAACAGTAATCATAGGAAAGTGACAACATTTACGTCTGAAATGAGCAAAAAAAACCCCCAAAACTAAAACATTTTCTCGGAAAACCTTCTTGATGACTTTCAAGCTCCCAGGTGAGGTATTTCTGCGGCTGAAGCCCCAATCCCTGAATTCAGTGCTGAATGCTGACTTACCAGCGAAAGCACTGACCCTGTTCTCTGTGCAGCGCAGGCCCCGCTCACATTCCGGCCCCGGCCGTGCCTTTTGTCGCTGCCGGGGCGGCTCTGCCGTGCCGGGCTCGCTCGCCGGGGTCACCGTGCGGAGCCCGCTCCGGCTCTCCGGCAGCGCTGCAGCCCCAGCTCCCTAACGTTGCATAAGTGCCGGCTGCAGCAGCCTCTTGTTTACAGTGCCCCGGCTGCGGCGGCCCCGGCGCTGCCCGGATCCTCCGTTCTCACCCCGGCATCGCGCTGGATCCCCGCCCGCCCGCCGGGGCAGCGGCACCGCGCGTCCCGCCCGCAGCCCCGCAGCCTCTCACCTTTAGTTGCCGTGTGCCGCTGCCCCGAGCCGCCCTCCCGAGGCACCGAGCCGGCCGCCGGGCCCCGGCGTGGCTCTGCCGGGGGTCATGGTGCTGGCCCGGCACCGCGCTGGGAGCCGCTGCCGGCGCTGCACTTGTTTTGCCTCTCTAAGTTACTCACAAGTTTCTGCTTGGCTTGGCAGGCGCCTGGCCCCTCCCTTCCCCTGTTTACAGCCGGTTTCAAGAAGTGAGAGGTTGTGCTCGGAGCTGTCGGATCCAGCTCGCTTTGTAGTCCCTGGGTTTCGGATTTGCTGCTTAAAATCCATGGGGCGTGCAGGTTTGTTATGGTTTTGTCATCGGTGCTGGGGTTCTGCAGGGCTGCTGCCCAGCCCGTGCCATTCCCTGCAAGTGCAGTCAACAGCCTTCACTCAAGAGCGTGGGTTTATTTTTAACTCGGGATGAGAATATGTAGCTTTGAGGTTTCATTTTCATAGCCCATATATCCTGAACAATAAGTATTTAAAAATTCCTGCACTACAAAGTGCACAGGTGCTTGTGGTACTGGCAAACATGAGCCAGCTTTTAAAACAAAGTAAGAAGAAAAGTTGCTGAGCGTTTACTTTGAATTTGGAGATTGTTTTGGTGTTGTGAAAAGGTGTTACAACATAACCCTCATTTTGTGATAGTATTATGAGTTCCATTCTGCTTCCTTTTTACAAAAAGTTGATTAATCTCAAGGATATTTGCATTTCACTTGCAGTTAATAGATGTGAATGGTTATATTTAACACAACTTTAAAATGGATCACTTCTTGAAACAGCTTTTGAACTGCAGATTGATAATTTATCCCGTAATGAATTTTTTCCTGTGGTTGTTCTGTTGTTTATATGGAAACTCCTTAGACTAATGAAAACGGATTACCTTTGAAGTATGTTTCCAACTGATATCACCAACCCAAACAGAGAGCTGCCTTTTTAAAAATAATTTGACTTATATTTAGAAATTCTGAAGCTTTATTCCATAGCAAATAAACACCAATGTAGTATCCCTTATTGGAAAAATAAGCAGCTGTATATGAAATAAATACCAGAAAAACACTAAAGCTGAGATTATCTCAGTTGTTTAGAGCATGATGCTAGCACCAATGTTGTGGGTTTGATCTCCATATGGGCCATTTATCTGGACTAGATCTTTGTGGGTCCCTTCCAACTCTTGAGTATCCTGTGAAGTCTAAAAATGGTCATCCTGCTTGTCTTGAGTTACTCAGTCTGACCACAGTTTGTATGTAAATGTTCATTACAAATTTTGTAAAACCACTGCAGCTCCCAAAAGCAGAAAATTCCCCCATTCCTGTTTGATAGATAGTCCACCGACAGAATTTTGTGTGTGCTGTCAATAACTTCATGTTACAAACTGTGGCATCACATTTTTGGTGCTTCAGAACTTAGAAGGACTTTAATCATCCTAAGTTCACCAGGGGAACAGCAAAGTAGGAAAGGTATTCATGTAGAAGCACTTTTAGAGTGCTCATACTTGGCCAAAAGCCAATTTCCTTACACTCCATTAAAGCTGAAGGTGGTTTTATTTAGATAACAATGACCATGAAGTACTTAAGAAAAAACTTCTTGCAACACAGCACAAGAAGCTGACAGCACTTGGTGGCAAAGATTATTTTAGAAAAGAGCCATAAAATGAACTCTAAATAATGAGAATAAAATGAAGTTCTCCTCAGTTGTCTTACAGAGTCCATAGCTGCAGTCAGGCTTTTTCAGACATTTCCATTCATAATGCAGCACTAAGTTGCAGAGCAGGTTGGGTAAGAGTTTGAAGCGTGACCATTCTACGCTTGGATTGTTTTATTTGACTTAAAAAACCAACCCTTCATCCAGCTGCAGCACTGTCT
Source organism: Melospiza melodia melodia (assembly GCF_035770615.1). Classification (NCBI taxonomy): domain Eukaryota; kingdom Metazoa; phylum Chordata; class Aves; order Passeriformes; family Passerellidae; genus Melospiza; species Melospiza melodia. The sequence continues at coordinate 5,411,563 of NC_086211.1, forward strand.
CTTTTCTCTGCAGATTTTTTTTGTTTATACAGCACATGGTTTGTCTGCTTGCTCCATTATCATCTATGTGTGATGTAGCTCTTACCTGTTTTTTCTGATCTCTCAGTGTGTTTTCACAAGCTGTGGTATCATTATAAACTAATAGCTAGTAAAGTACATAGCTAATAAAGCTGTTGCCAGCAAGGTCTCTGAACATGCCAAACACTTGTACCTTTGTCACGTCCTCTTTGAGTTCCCACAGGATCTCAGTTCCTACACACTGAAACCCTGTGCTGCCTAGGGGAGGGCTGGGCCCTACACAGAGCTTTGCCGGGCAGCACAGATTTCCTTCAGATCGAGACTGAGCAAACTAAAAATCACGGCCAGAAGTGCTGTATGTATATATAAACCATGGCTTAGTAGATTGTCAGCTCCTCATCAGGGTTTGAAAGGTGCTTTCTGAAAGGGACACGCTGAATATTACTTACGGATTAATTCTTAAAACTTTAAATAATGGATGGCCAATTTTTTTGAAAATTAGAAAGCTACAATTAGTTGTACATCCAGGAGAGCACAGTGAATTCTCAAGTGCTGGGGAGTGAAGTGTCACATTGCTGTTCCCTCTCAGTCTGGGTAACATGACATTTCTTTAGGCTTACTAGCTTATACACATACCATAGGGATTAGCAAATGACTTCTAGGCTGGATATACAGAAAAGTAAAACTAAATAGCTCAGGTTAGATGTGAGGGGGGAAATGCAGCAGTGCAGGCAAGTAGGAATATACTTTTCTCATGGAGTTGCTGAGTTGCTGCTGTTTATAATGTAATAATACAGCTCAGATAAAATGCTTTTAACATGAGTGGAGAAGAAAATCCTGCTTGATACTGGGGGCTGGGCTGAAAAACAGGCCCCTTCCAACCCTGTCATTTATGTCTTTGTGGTGCAACCATTGACCAGTTTGGCAGGGGAAGTTCATAATTGATACTGGTTCCATTTATTATGTGGTTAATTCAGTGCAGTGTAAGGTGAAAGAAGGCACGATCAAACAAGGATAATTGATACAGAGTAGCATTGAATGTAGTAAGGCTATGCTGGATATTTTAAAAAGTATAAATCAAAAAGCAAGAGCAGGTCAGTTGAAAGAGAGGGAACAGGGGGTTTGCCACTCATGGCCAGTCAGCTCATGGAAGAGTAGTCACCCAACATTCTGGTCCTGCTGATTTCACCCTTCATTAGGCTCAGGTTTTGGTTTTCTAAACCCTTTCCCTTTGCTATATAACTTGCTTTAATAGCAGCATAGCAATAATTAAAATAAACCCAAGATTTTTCACTTACATAACCCAACTCTTGCTTCCTCCTTGATTCTGCACAATTTGAGTGCTGTGAACCCATTTCCAGCTCTATAGGTAATTGCCTTCCTTTGGACTAATGTTTTTCCTTTTACATTCCTTCTCTCCATGCATAAATTCTTATGTACATTTCCTGATTTCTTAATTTAGTTTCCTATCTGCCTGGCCAATGTTTTCCTCTTTATCTCTCCCTGATGACTCCCTTACAATTAACACTGCACCTCCCATCATTATTTGCTCATATGACACGCACACAGTATCCCATCCAAATGATGACAGGGCTTCCAAGCATGACATGCTTTCATTTCAACTTTGTGACTTTTCTGTGGGATATGTCATGCTGTTCTTTGATATTTTGGATCAGCAGTAAAGATTACATTCTCAAGAACTGCAAGGGTGCATTTCTGTTGTACCTGGCATGAGTACAGAGATACCCATGTTCCTGAAATTGGTCTTTGCACTTTGCATTGGTCCCCCTTAGATGTTGCTCACTCTGCTTTTCCAGAAATTCTGAATATATGTTGTGTTCAGAGCTCCTTCCTGTGGGTGGGTGACCTTTGTTATTGTTCCACAGATGTTGGCAACCCCTGTCTCATTTGTTTATCCTCTCATTCTGTAAGCACCATCTTTGTGGTAAATCATTTGCATAGCTGCTACCTGGTAATTCAGATCCCACTAGTGCCATGATAATCTGCCTACTGCCCTGGCCTCCTGGCAACCTGCTAAATAGATGCTTTTCCCCTCCTGTTTTGACCTTTTGTTGTTTTGTTGTTATTTATCATTGTTATTATTAAATATATAAATAATATGTACAATTATTAATGTAGTTATTAGCAATGTCAGTTGCACATTGGGTTTGTGTTTAGATTGTTCAGCTCTTTGGGAATCTGAGTTCATATAAGGCCATGTCAAAAGTAACTCTGCAAATTGCTGCTATGGATCACTAAGCATCAAGAAATGAGTTCAGATGGGCTTTTTGTTAGGAAGAAGAAGAAAATTGGATTTTAGGGTATGGCAACTATTTTTTTAGGATGTGCATATTCTCTAATAGGTTAGAACTGCAGGACTTTCTTCTGTTTTTAGAGTTCATAGAAGGTTGCTCAGAACAATGTGTGTATCCATCAGAAACGAATAATTGTATTTGCTTTTGTTTCTCTTTCTCCCTCTCGATTTCTAAGCAGCTTAAAGCTTATGAGAAAAGATAATTTACTCCAATAAAGGAAGATAAAAAAGATCAGCTACTCTGGGAACCATAATCAAAACTGCTAAATGGTGTGTTTAAGAGCCCTTTAGATCTGTTGGAGAGTGGCAGTGTTGTGGTGCTCTGGATGGTTGTAAAAGCCACCAATCATGAGGCAGGAGTTCTGTGGAGAGGAGATAGCCCAGCACTGCAGCCCCTAAAGATTTGTGTGGAAGGAGTCCCTTGCTCAGATACAGATGCTGTCTGCCAGGCACATCTGCCACTCCAGATTTTGTGCTGTTCATTTCTTTGCAGTGCGGCCTCTGTGGCAGCTGGGTTGCAGTGGCTGTGCCCTCCTGGCAGCTGCTGGGGATCAGCTGCACTGGAGGCTCTGCACGGGTTAACTCCATAAACTCAGCCTTGTTTTGTTAAGTTCTCCCTGTCCCAGCGTGGATGAGTGGCACTGATGGTGCTGCTCCACCCCTTCCTGACTTAGCTTTATCATTGAATTCTGTAACAGCTTCTATATGGAAAACATGACATATTGTTTCTTTTTTAATGTTTCTGTGCAGTGAGAAAGAATGCACTACAGAGTGAACAGTGCAGCTTTTAATACTTAAAGATTTCATCACTGCAAAAAATGAAATACCTTACTTTTTGTTAGTTCTACAGGTGATGATTCCATCAGGTAGAATGAATTTACACAGTGATTACCTGTATTCATCTATCTACAGGCCTCAGCTGCCAGGGATCCTGACATGAGATACGATTTGGAGATGCTCTAATACCCACTAGATAATGCTTTTAAAAAAGATTAAGCTATATGCAAAACAAAACCTGAGTAATTTTCCTAGTATTCCTATTCACTTCCAGGAACTTATGGCGTATTAAATAACAGGAATAATTAGAATGAATGCAGTATTAGAAAATCAGCTTACGTAAGGTGCTTCCAGTTCTGGACTTTATAAAGTTGACCAGTTGGAATACAAGAAGTGACAGCTTTTAAGCATCAGCAGAGTAGATGGCGCCATTCAGAGTGCTGAACAGCCAGTTAGCACTGCTGCAGTTCTGCTCCATGTTTTCAGAGCACTTTGTAGCTGATTTTGATGTAGCTATCCCACTTTAAAACTACATAGCAGCAACCTTAAATAGCATTTAGTGTCAAGATGACTGAAAGTTGTTATGTATATGTATTAATTCTTTTAACTGCTTCACTGAAAACAAACTTCTAAGGAATTTAACCTTTGTAAGAATTTTCAGTGTGCTTGTAATTCGTGAGCCAGAGAAGCCAAAATAATTGCACACAAGCAAGTAATTTCCTTCAGTTTAAAACTGAATGTAAGTTGCAGATTATTTTAGTATTAAGTACTGCAACTCAGTGGATTTAACAGAGACCTTCAGAAGGCATCTTTACTGTTGTGATGTTGATGTTCAGAGCAGCTGGGACTTTGTCCCACAGTTTTTAACCAAACTATTTCATTCATTTATTCTGACTTAAGGAACTTAATAGACTCAGTGGGTGATTTCTTTAACAAATTTTTCATAACTTGCCATCACTGATTAAATATAAGAAGTTTTGCCCCCAGTACCTACTGTCACTTAAACTGTAGAGCAACAGGTCAGTTCAGACTGGTTTGTGGGAAAAAATTCATGAAACTTACTTGTTCCTGTTTTTTATGTAAAGATCATCATATTGTAGAAACTTCTGCAGAGTCCTTTGTAATATTTGAGATAATATAAAAAACAGTTTTATGGTAAAATTTGTTTAGGTAATAAGTGCAAACAGGTCATTTGCACCTTACAAGATAAAGATAGCAGGTGCCTGGGCCTCTGTATTCCCAGCATTTTGGAATTGCCCAGGTTCCAGGTAAGGAATGTTTGTACTTGTGGTTCATGTAAATCAGCATCATTCCAAGAAGGCAGATTCTCTCCAATCAAAATTCATGCAAATTATGGCAATTCTGGGCTTTGCTGACTGAATTTATTCCAGGAAGAGAGTGTCAAAGGTGCACGGCCTGTGCTGGAATTACTGTGTAAATGAGTTGGCCCAGTGAGCTGGCAGGGTGGAAACTGCAGCTCTTATCTTCCCCTACTGTTTGTCAGCTTCACCCGTGCTCAGGGCTTGTGGCAGGGAGCTCTGCTGAAATTTGGCAGTACAGAAACATTCCCCAGAGGTCTTTTGGTGCCAGTTGCAGAGGCTGGCAGGAGGCACAGATGGTACTTTTCCTGGAAACTATAACATAATGCTGTTTCCTATTAGACACACTGGTGAAAGCTGACTCGGTGACTTAATCAACCAGAGCATCACGTTGGCTGGGGAGGAAACTCTTGCGGAACAGACCCTGACCACAGGGACCAGGTTTCCAGTAAAAGCAGAAATACTGACATAGTTCCTTATCAGATAGCATATAGAAGAATTGTAAAACCAGTTTGAGTTTGAAGGGGAAAATCAGCCCTCAGAGTTGTACTAAGGCTGAAATGACTTCAAAATTTGTCACATCCGCTAGAGACAAACATATCTTTCTGTTAATTGCTGGCAAGTCTGAGACATCTTGTTCCTGACACTCCTGTGGCTTTTAATTTTCACTGCTTGGTGAAGGAAATAGCATTTTCTAGCTCCCTTCTGGATGAACTTGCATAATTACTGATTACATCTTATTCCATTAATAATGTGTGAATAAAATACTATAAATTTACATTCCAGGGGGTCTAGTATAATATTAATGCTGATCTAAGCTTGGTTATTATTAGATGGCAAGATTTAGAATAAGAATTTTCATTTACCAGGGGCTTGAGGCATCTTTCTGACATGAATGAGTTCTGATTTGTCCACTTATTGCTTGCCATGTGCCACTCCCCACTCCACCTTACCAGTGACTGGGAGCTTTTATCCCTTAGTCATCAAAATGTTCTACCAATAAACCCAATTTCCTCTAAGACTCCCCACTGCAGCTGTATGTATATATCAAACTTCAAAATAACCCTTAAGCACATTCTGTTCTGGGATGCTGACAAATAGTTTGACAGGTTTAAGTATTTGATGATTTCATTTGAGTCCTTGGCCATCCTTCCACAGACCTGTGGCTGGGGATGCTTCCTTAGGAACTCTTAATGGGTATTGTTTCTCCAGGGCAACATGAGGCTGGACAAATGTTTCCAAGGAAAAAAACAAACAAACAAAAAAAACAAACAAAAAAAACAACAAAACAAAACAAAAAAAAAAACCAAACAAACAAAAAAAAAACCCCAACAAAACCAAAAAAAACCCCCAAAAAAACCAAAACCCCAAGTAATTTTGTGGGAAGAGATGTGTAAAGGAGTCTGAGACCTCTGTAAACCTGGACTCTTTAAATCTAAAGCCTCCTGCTACAAAAACATCTGTGAAGTCACACCTGGAGTCTGCTACCAGTAGCCATCTGCTGCCCACACTGCATCCATTCCATGGTATTTTGGAAAGCCATGGTTAGGATTGTAAAAATTCCTGGAACTAGAGCCACGTTAATGACATGGAAATAAGTACTAGTGCTTACTAACTGCAGTGTATCCATTCACATGCCATACAGCTAGTAACTCTCTAAAAATTTGAACAGACTATTTGTAGCGATTTCTTGGTGTCCTTCATAGGTAACACGCTGTTTTTAGTAAGTCTTGCCTGCTTCAGGAAGCAAAAATAACTTCTGTAGCACCTTTGTTACTGCAGGAGCCCTGATATATTGGATTTGCGTGGCAAGTTTTATTTCTCATTACCCTACTTTAATTTGATTGTTAATGAATTCATTTTTCTATAAATTGAGTCTGTTTTGTTTAGGATGGTAATGGGAGAGTGATCTCTCCCCCTCCTTCTTTCAACCCAAAAGCCTTGAGTTCTATTTTCACTCCCTGTCCAGCTATGGAGGGGAGTGAGAGCGTGGCTCTGCTGGGTACCTGGTGCCCAGCTGAGGTCAGCCCACCACAGAAATCAATGTATAATCTGCTTCCTCCTGTGCTAATGGGTGGAAGCCTGAGGAGTAATTAGTTTGTCAGAGAGCCAGTTTCTTACTAATGATTGATAAATGGTTGTTTTGACAGCGCCCACACAGGCACTGGGTGCTGAGAACAGTAAAGCACAGTTTGTAGGGAGGCCACTGGAGCCTGCTGGTCTGTCCTCACCTAAATGAGCTCTACTTATTGTGGCTGTTGTGGAAGATATGCAGAATATTCTGATAGCCTCTTATCTGATGTTCAGATCCTGCATGTAGGAGTTCAGACTAATCAGTCTGATGTGCTAATCACAAACATTGATGTTTACATGAATCACTTTGACCAGACATTTGATTAACTTTTGTTGCATCACTTCAGAGTCAGTCTGACTTGTGTAGAAATCCATGGAATTCTGCTCAGACAAATGATGGAGCCAATCAAACCCGTGCCAGATGTGATGCTGGCATGACAAATAGGGTGCTGCCTTTTATGCTGCTTTAGCATTTCTGTCAGAACAAAGTTAAGTTCAGCTGACAGAGCCCTAAGGGAGAGTAGGTGTTCTGCTACATACAGTAGAAAACAGATTTGCAAAAATCACCGTGATTAGTGTAGTTAAAAATGCTTATGGAGGCTAAAAGGACAGCAGTCATTCTGCTTATTCAAAGTGTCTGCTGAAAGCAGTCAGGAAATTTTTGGTGCTTTGAAGTTTGCCTTTGGCTTACCTGCTTTTATAATATAAATGGAAATGCAACTTAATTGTGATTAATTAGTTAATTAGTTACCGCTGTGTCTATCTGCTTTGCAGTAATATTTCACAGTATGGTTTGCTGCATGTTCATTACTATCCTATGAATAAAAGATTCATAAGGATCTCACTTCCACAGAGAACTTTTTTTCTCTCTCTTAAACACTAATTGGATTAACTTTTGATCAATTCCTCTGCTATACTTCTCTTCTGTAATACTTCTGGATTTAATATACAGAAACATAAAGATCTTGTATACTCAGAGCAATAAATAAAAAAAATTAAAGCATATAGTTATTGCCTAAAGAAACAGTGAGAAATCAAGCCTAATGTGCATGAAAATTGATATGCACAAGAAAAGCAACTACAACTTTGTTTTGGCCAGCCAGATAAAAGTGGGAGTGTGGCAAATTTAAACAGTGATGTTTTCCCTAAAGAACTGCTATCTAAAACCCAAACATTGTTTTCTAATGACGGCATGATGCAAGGCTTAGATGAATTTATGTAAATTCTTTCTAGGCTCTTAAAAAGCGAAAGCAATCTAAAAGGAGAACTGCATAAAATCTCACCTGGGAGGCACTGCCTTGCTGTCGCAGAAGCATTTTTCCCATCAAGCCAGTCCCTTTTGTGAGTGAGCTCAGCAGAGAGTGCAGTGTCTCATTTCTGGGGCAGAGCAAGCCCTGGGAGCCGCTGTGGCCGCGGTGCCCCCGGCGTGGCACTGGGCACTGTGGGCACATGTGACTGCCCTGCACATACGTGCTCATAATCCCCTAAGCTGCAGCCACACGCTCTCATTGGAGCTCTGGCAACACCAGGGCCTGATCCTGCCCTGGGCACGGTGCTGTGTACCCTGCCCCTGGTTGGGAAAGGGTTTGGGAAAGGACAGAGGGAAAGGACACGCTGCGGTTCGGGGAACAGTTCAGCCCTTGGTGTTGTTACGTAACGGGAGACAAACAGCGGCTGCATCAAACCCAGAGAGCTTTGGTACAGGAAAATAACTTGACCATCAGAGCAGCTACTCTGTGCACATTAGCAGAGTCACGGCCCGAATGAGCCAGGCTGACAAAAATATTATGTTAGTGAGGTGTGATTTTCTTCAGAGCTGCTCATCACAGCTGTGTGTGCTGGGAGTCTCATCCCCCCCACCTCAGAAACACAATGCTGTTTACCAAAACCCTGCAACATCCTCTGGAGATTTAAACAGTAACCAACATTAGACTTGAAAAAGAGCCAATGTGAGCTTTAAAAAATACTGTAAACCTCAGAATTCTTTTATGCATTCAGAAGAAACATTTTAATTGGGGGGGAAAATAATCATGTAAGGAAAATGGTGCTGCTCTATCAACTGACTTTAATGAGGTGGTAGGTACATGTAAATTCTTTGCATTTGAATAAAAAGCCTGTAACATCATGATTCTGTCTATTTAGCTTGAATACAAATAGTCCTTAAATAATTTGCCTTTTTAAACTGTGGTGAAGAAATAATTTATGTGTTTTCCTTCCTCCCCAAAGCAGTAAAGTTGAATACATGATTTTACTCACTAACCATAAAGGAGTTGACCCATAAAATGAATGAAGAACTTGTCTTTCATGTTAGCATGTGGATCTTCTTTAGTGTATGTAATAAAAATGTATTTTGTTGTTCTATACCATTAGTTGCTTATTTTTAATTTTGCAGTTTCTTACAAGCTAAATTTCACAACAGGACTCCGAGATGGGCTCTAAGGTTAACACCTGAGAACGTTCTAAGTGTTGGTATTCATGATCTAAGTATTTGCTTAGTTCAGTTATTTTTTGTTCCTTTTGGCTAAGCTTCTATTGTTTATATTAAAGTTAACCCCCCCCCCCCCAAGTCTCTATTTACAATGTCTATCACACAGCAGCTCTGCTAGTAGGTCCCCTGTAAGTATTTTCCATTAGATTTTCCATTGTTGGAGATTGGTCAAATTGTTAAATAAACAAGCACTTCTTTAATCTCTGAAGTAATATTTCTTTGAGGAGACAGTGTGGGGCAGCCCAGGATTATGACTTTTCCTTTTTTTATGCTTGTAATATTTCATACTTATCACTCATTTGGTTAAGCCGTTATGTATGGTTTGTATTTTGAAACACAGAGAAGAAAACCCAAGCTGTGTTGTTGATTTATATTTGATAATACCAGTGACAGTTGGGCATGGAATTGCAGGGGAAGTGTGCTTTCCTTTTGAAATTCAGCCCTCATAAACGTTAGCATATCAGCTTTTTGCAGGACAGAAATGCAGAGATTGGGAGATGGAATAGCACTCCTTTGGTCTCCAGGGAGAGCAGGGGGTAATAATGTGGCTCCTTCGAGTCTGCTGCTCTCCTGGTTTTATAGAGGCAACTGCTTGCTCTCATAGGCCCTGCCAGTCCATCACTTCTTTCAGGCTGTAGTGCCCACAACCTAATACTTTTTCCATTTTCCTGGCTGGGTTTGTCCAGCAGACTTTCTGCAAGGTTTCCTGGAGTATAGAGATACAGAATCCCTGCCACAATGATGCTGTGTAACTACAGCTTGTAGTCACAAATGGTAGTTGATCACCTGGAGTTACTTGGGGAACCTGTGGGACAAAGAAAATTGCTGTGCTTTGACCATAAAGCACATTTCAATAATATCCATAATTACAGAACTTTTCCAGATATTTCTTGTGTTTTCTGGCCTCCCCAGAGCAGTAAAGTTTAAGATATGCTTCTATTTATCAGCCATAAAGGAGATTAACCCTAAAATGAATGAAGAATCCACGGGCAAATCTATGGATGGGGTTTTGTGCTGAGACTTGGTCCTGGCCACACAGCTGCAAGGGGACTGAGGGAAATGTTGAGGTTTACTTTAGTGAGTTATTTTTTAACTCTGCCTCACTGCAAAGTCAGCAAGCACAAACCTCAGTGAAGGTGGAGCCTCTTCTGTGACCTGCCAGGTAAATTAGCCCAGACCTAAAACACCTTTAAGCACAAGCCAGATATTTTTGCTGTGCATGTGGCAGAGGTTCAGCTGGACAGGTGTCTGGTGTGAGCATGAAACACACAGAACATAATGCAGTTTTTCTTTGTGTCCGCTAAGCAGCAGGGATCACAGAAACCTTGGAGGCCTCCTCACAAGATTAATTTTCAGATACGGTGTACTGTTCAGTATTTTTTGGGTTGATTCATACACTGAATTAAATATGGCAGTTCCCTGTCCACCTTGCCCCAATTATGTCTCTCATGGCTGATTTTTCTATAAAGTTAATGCACAGCCCTGAAGTTCATAATTACTAAAGCATTTAGTAATTATGGTACTTGATAATATGAAAATGGGATGGTAACCTTGGTAATATGAAAATGGGATATGAACAGTGCAGGTTTTTCTTTACAGAATAATCTGTCGTGATTCAGATGTTCAAGTCATTATATGTTTAAGGTGCTGATGTCCCTAACATGCTGCTACATCTGATAGACAATTCTAGTAGTGAAGCTAAATAAGACCAAAACAAAGTTCTGTGCAATTTTGTTCAACATTATAATGACTTTTAAAAGTTCACCTTCCAGGACTGCTCTGTGCAGTAACTTAGACAGTTTCAGTGATTCAGGTGGATTAAACAAATCACAAGGTTAAAGTGAAAGTAGTTATTCAGGACTGTGGTTGCCAGAGCATTATTTTTATGAGCTGAAGTGGTTTCATTGAAGCATCACTATAATATTAGTGAATTAGTGTGTGTGTTTCAGCCCTTCATACCCATGTGCAGAGTGTCTATAAAGAGTGGTTATTCATTTAAAGGATTATCACAAATATTCCTCAGTATACTTTTATCTTAAGCGGGTGCCTTCAAAGGAATGCAGGCAGTTGGTGGTTGATGATAGAGAGACTGAGCAAAGATCTCCTGGTTCACTGCACAGACTGAAGCCAATCCCCACTGACATTCCTTCTCATTTTCAGTATTACTGTTTCAAGTGTAAAGCAAGGTGTAGTATTAATGGGATTCATTCAAGACTGTTTATTTCTGTTTCATCTTAGTCTGAATATTCAGCAAGTTCATATTTGGTCATAACAAGTCTGAAAATGCTTTAGTAATTACATAAAAAAAATGAAAGTGAATGTGCAAATCAGCTGAGGTAAGCAAGACTTATTTGCACATTTTAGGTTAGTTGCTTTAGCACTGCCTTTTATATGAGCACAGCTTTGAGTCCCTTTCGTTTTTCATCTGCTACAGTATTTCAGGTTGCAAGAACTTTGATGGAAAGTTTTAAAAAGGCGACCACAACTGTACCAGTGCTGCAACCCCATTAATCATACATTCATTCCTCAGAACCAGCGTCTCTGGTTTGAGGAATTCACCCAGCTCTCCCTGAGGGCCGTTCCAGATGAGCTCTGGTGAAACTGCCTGTGGAAGCTGGATGTTTCGTAGCTAGGCACAGCCTTTTTTCTGCTGAGGGCCACCAGAAAGCGAGTGGCACCTTTTGGTGTCCAGTGGGACAAGAAAGCTCATCCTGAGGGGCACTGCAGTGCTCTGAGCAGCTGAGGCAGCTCAGGGTTACCCTCCTTGTGCCAGCTCCATCATTACAGGCTTGGGAATCTCCTCCTTTACAGCTCCTTCCTCTGCTGACATGACCCAGGATCCTCATGTGATTTTTAGTGGAAATCCCTCACTCCTGCTAATTCATAGAAGCTTTCCCAAAGTATTCCAAGCTTGTGGTTCATGTCAGTAGCATGCCTTTTACTTTATTTAGAAAAGACCATGATTCTCTTTCAAAAACATGGGTCTGTGCCCAAAACCTGATAGCTGCATATCAATAGGAATGGTAATAATAAGCAAGTCAGGAGTATCTGTCTTTTCTAGTCAGCAGGTTTTTTAACTTGAGTTCCTTTATATCTGACCCTGATTGGTGTGGCCAAACTGCTGAAATTCTGTTAGGTCACTGCTTGTGTGGGTGTATTAGAGGTGTTCTTTGGTGTGCCTGTGTGCATCTTTTGTCTCTGCATACTTTGGCTAATTTTATTAGCTACTGTTTGAAAATGTCAGAAGACATCAGATCAGTTTATTTAGCTATTGTGGGCTAATTCAAACACACAGGATATAATACACAGCTCCTGACCTTTTCCTGTTACCAGCCTTGCAGCAGCTCTTTCCTCTGTAGACCTCAGGTGGTGGGAAGGGAGGAAGGGCTTTAACCCTCTGGGTGTGTTTTGTGAAGCTCACAGGACAGGCTGAAGGCACTACAGCTCACTTTGCAGCACAGGAAAAGCAGGAGAAAGCACAAGCAAAGGAAAAAGTCCAGGGTATTACTGTCCTCCTTAATAAATTCTTGGCTGCAGTCTCCCCACCCTTCAACCCTTTAAAGAAGTTGTAAAGCACCAAGTTTGCAAGCTCCAGACTGTGGTAGTGAGTAGGATTTCACAGTCAGCTGACCATGAAGTGCTACCAGCTTCTAAAATCTGCTTGACTGCACATTACTTCTTGAAGCCTTCCAGATTTTGGAGAAAATTGCTGCACAAAAATCTTTGAAGTTGAGGTTGAAGATTGAGGAGTTAAAACATAATTTCCTCTAGCTGTTCATTTTACCATTGCCACTTTTGATCTATGCTCATGTGAAAAAACATTTTATGAATAAATCTCTACCCCAAGAGATATTTTGATGGCATAAATCTATTGTATTTATTGTTCATAGCAAATTTTAAAGGGAAGAAAGAAACAGGAAGAATACAATGAAAATGTTGACCTTAATGAATGAAAATTGGACTGTTTGTACTATGAGAAAATGAGATAATTATGGCTATAAAATCCCATGCTCAAAGAATGAAAATAAACAACATACACAGTGTGTGGAAATGGGAGTGAGCCATTATGGTAAGATGGATTCACTGAGATCTTTTCTGCATAGTAATTCTTCATAATGTGGGATTTTTATTTTTTTTTTAATTTAAGGACTAAAGCCATCCTGGAGAATGTTCCTGGAGCTTGGCACTGGTGAAAGAGATTGGTTTAGAAACATTTCACACCAGGAAAATATTTGGAAACCAGTAATATGGTGTTTGGCCACTACAATTATAAGCAGCAATAGATGCAATTTTTGTTGCATTAGAGCCATTTGGCAGGTTAGTGGTTCATTTATCTGTTACCAAAGATTTCCTAGCCAGGAAATCTGCTCTGCATAAATTCCATATTTTATACTGAGTCTTCTTTTGATGGGGAAAAAGTGATTAAAAAACAGCATGTCAAAACAAAGAGTTAAATCATCAGTTAAATAGAGCACAGTAACACTGCAAAGTTTGACTGTTTCTGGATTTTAGAATGAATTTTCCTTTAAGCAGTAGCTAAATGATTTCCTTAGATTGTTCGTGTGTTGCATGAACCAGATCAGATCAGTCTTAAAGTTCACAATTTTCCCCAGAGTGTCTGAAATCCTACTACAAAGAGTCCTTTCGTCTTAAGAGTCTGACACCAAGTAGAAATAAAAGGCTGAAATAATAACACCACTAACTTGGTTTAATTAATTGTATGTTTCTGTACTTAAGCTTGAAGGGTGGAAAGTATTTCTTTAAAGGCTACCTACAAAACTGGTGAATGAGCAGCCACTCAGGGTGCCACTTCAAAGAGAAACACCCAAAAGAGCAACAGAAGGGAAGCTGCTTTTGAATTCTCTGAGTTCCTCCTGGCAGCCCAGGGCTTGCAAAGGAAAACAACCCAGAAATGGTTATTTTCTTTTGTGTTAGTTACATAACCAGCTCCCAGCAAATAAAGCTGGAGGTGGAGCAGCCATACAAAACCCCACTTGGTAACCTGTGCCTGCCATAGCTGCACAAAAGAATCTCACGTGAATTTAGGCATTTCTCCTTCCTGGCAAAGGGAGATTCCTTACACTGCCTGCAGCCAGCTTGATAAAATTCAGGAGCCATGTGTTGCACTGGTGGATATTTTATAATTTGAGCCTTCATGGTTACTCCAGATTTGTACCTTATTGCTGAAGCAAACAAATCTTGGTTTCTGCTATCTTTTATTTTTTAGATATCTTTATATGCCATATTGTAATAAAGTAAAGAAGTAGGGGAAGGTAACTGCAAAAGGGAAAGCTGGTTTATACAACAGTGCCCAGTCCTCCCTTTAGGATCAGTTGAAACTCCAGAAATTGTGCTTTGTTGTTAACCATCCTGTGCCACTTTAAACTCAGCCTTTGCAGCCGTGCTGTGGCTGCCATAAAGCAGCATTTGGGATGTAGGCTGGTATTTCACTGCTGCAGATGACAGCCCTGGCTGGTCAGCAGCCTTTGTTCTGATCTTTGTGCCCTGCTTGTCCTGCATCCCCCTGACTGCAGCTGGTGGATCCTGGCTTTGCCTCCCCCACAGCTCTGGAAGGGCCTGCTCCTGGCTTGGGACTTCAGCTTGTGATTTACTGGTTATGAAATCCCAGGATTACAGGTGTGCTCCTTTACTGTCCTCAGGTGTCAGCTGTAACACTGCTGCCAAGATGTCCTGGTGCCCTCATTTTTAAAAGGTGATTAGGAGACCAGCCTGAGAATAGCTGTAACTGATGAAAGGATTGAGAGAATTTATACATTTGGCAGTTCTAACCATTTTTTACACTTACTTTATAGACCTGGAAAGGAGGGACTTGCAATAAATACGAAATTCTAAAATGTCAACTATGCCCAACTTCTACAAATTTTATTATCATTACCTCTGTGAGAATTAAAAGTCAGTTCATGTACTCCAGAGCAGCAAATATTGTCAGACAATGTGTAATGGAAATTTCTGAGAGCCAATATTTAACATCCTGAAATGAGAAGCATCCAGGATAACTTTTGAAATCGCTTGAATTCACTATATATTACAACAAAATATGAAGGTAAATATTAAGGTATTTTCATCAGATGGCTTTAAATTAATCTTTGGATTTTCTTTTAGAAAAAGAAATGAAGAATCTTTGAGTAATGGTGAAACAGAGTGCCACTCATATTGCTCTCACTCTGAAGCATGACATAGAGAAAAACTACTTGGAAGTAGTTCCATTTCCATGTTTAAACTCTTGTTATTTGAGTCCAGAATGCTCTGAAATTATCTGGTTTAGGCCTTGATACTGCAAATTACCTCTGGGTAGTTAGATCCATAAACAGAGGCACAGCAAAACGCCACTGAAGTGAGCACATCATGTGTGGCCCGGGGCTCTGTCTCATGGGGCTGTTTGCTGGGGGTTTGTTTATTTTTTAAGTGTTCTAAAATGTTTCCCAAGTAAGTATGTGACATTCCACAAATGACAGATCAGTAGCAGCAAACTTCAAACCCCCATACAAAGTAGCTTTTCTTGGCTTTGTTTAGGAAAGTCTCTTTGATTCTGCTTGTATTTAATGTGCTGCTGGGTAACTGTGGAACATACATCTTAAACCAAATTCAGAGAGTACCATGAACTGACACCTGCTTAAGTCTTTAATTAAAAGTGGTTTAATCTCTAACAATCTCTATGTACATAAGCAGAAAGTATCTGTGTTTCATGTGTACTTTGAACTGCCATTCATTTAGAAATCAAAGATTTGTAAATGAAACACAGTATGCCAGACATGATGATGTTTGACTGGAATCTCTTCTTGTTGGCATAGGCTGAATTTCCTGGTGCTGTCAGCCCCCAGGAATACATTCTTATTAAAAATTACAGAGAGAGGGAAAATATAGAAGGAAGGCTGTCTTAAAATGTGTATGTATCAACTATATAAAAAATATATTTAAAGCAGGCAAACAAACACCTACAGTGGGATCTGTAGTGGAGAACTGCCAGTGGGATCAGACTTTTGTAGCTGAGTATCTTGCAGGTGAGTATGTTGAAGGAGCCTCTTCTACACCAAGTCTAGGTTTTAGGGTAACAGATTTTTTTTTTTTAACAATAGCCTCTAAAGTAGTGGTTGCCCATGGAGCTGCATGCATGTAATGGGTTTATGACTGGCCTTCAGTGAAGAATTTAAACTTAAAAGCTTGTCTTGCTGTAGCTGATATCTTATTCAATATATCCTTTCTGTTCTTATACACAGTCTCTAAGATTAGTGTGGTTGAGTATATTGAAAGTAATAAAAAACAGACACAGAAAAATTGTTGTATGTTTAAAGAAAAAAATCATAAAATGAAAGAGGAAGTGCATCATTTATTATAACACCATGTAGACTAATGAAAAACATACTGCAGGCTGGAAATTTGTTAAGAGCTGAACTCAAAAAGTTTCCACTCCCAAAAAATGCCTTGGGGCCTCCAGCTGTAAGGGCCTGTGGGTAAAGAGGCCCTATGGTAAACTGACATAAAAAATAAGTACTCCATAAACAGTCAGCTCCTGTTTCACAACAGTTGGAAAGATATTTTTAAGAAGTATTACTATTGATGCAGACTGTACTTTATCAAAGTAAAGGGAGACAATGCATTTAACTAGAATGTTAAACTGGGAGTTGGGCACTGGGCACCAAAATGTTTATTGTACATAGGAGAATATGAAAAAGATGAGGTGACCTGCTGAGGGTGACAGAACAGCAGCTGGTACTGGCAGAGCTGGAATTAGCATTAAATAATTTCTAGCTTCTCATCCTTTGCTCATTAGACTGGGCTGTACAAGTCCCCTGTTCCTCTCCATGCTGAACAGGTGCCACCCCTTGTACCCAAGAATGTTCTTTTGTTGTGTGCAAATACCCCCTGAGAGTTTTGGTGGTGTTTCCACCATAAGTGCTCACATGAATGGAATTAATTGGCCTCTTGAAGAAGACAAGATGAAGTTTTCTGTCTGTCCTTTAAATCTAAACAGATTAAGTTCAGATTAGAAGTCTTTCCTAAAGGTGCATCTTTCCTGCTCAGCCAACAAGGGCTTGGCTTTGGCTTTCTCTTTCTCCCTGCTCAGCCCTTGTGAGTGACACTCATTCCCAGGGGCTGTGGGCTTCCAAGGCAAGTTAAACCCTCAGGATGCTCTCCCAGGAAGGCTTTGCAGCCTCCATTCCTGCTTCACATGCCTTGGGAAGCAGTTTGCAGAAGTAATCCCAATTAAACCTTCTGATGTGCCTCCAGGCTGTTTCTCCAGAGGTTTCCCTGCCTGGCAAAGAACCCTGGAGTGCATCAAGGATGATGGGACACTTCCACACAGTCCAGATTTCACAAACTTAGTAAATTGAATGTAACTTTATGAAACTGTTTAGGTGGCAGCTTTGTGATCTTTGAGAAGGACAATCAGAGAGTTAATACCATTTATCTTAGCTATGTCTTCAGTCTTGGTAATCCAGTACCTTTTAACAGAAATAAGTATCAGGTCTAGAAGTCCCAGTTTTGGTAAATATTTTCACAGTTTTACATTGATGAAATAAACATGCACAGTAATAATCACACTGTATTGCTACAGCTCTACTTACATGAGGTGCAGCCCAGGAGAATATCAGGCTGAGATGGAGCCACTGGGAGGAGAAAAGGGAAAAAAAAAGGTGAAACAGTTACTTCTAGGTGATTGAAAGAAATGAAAATAAAATTTAATCAAATCTGGTAAATACAGATCACTTTCATTTATGTGTCTTGCATCTCCCTATACCATCTCTGTGTAGCATTTACAGTACCCAGTGTTTTCATCCAGTGATTAGAGAAGCTGTAACATAATTGTTCATGGTGTTTGATGCTGTAATGCCTCACAGGGCTGATGGCTTTATTTACACTTGTGAGGTGAACTGAAGATCTTGGATAAAAGCTGCAGATTGATCTAAAAATATACCCATAACTTATATGGTTATTTTATTTTATATTATTATTATTATTATTATTATTTTATATATAATATAATAATATAAAATATAAATATTTTATATTATAAAAATATACCCATAACTTCCATCTCCTCATTAAAAATGTCATGCTTGGTGGGTTAAAACTGACATGTAACAGTCCCAATATGAAATATTTGTTCTGTAATGTGAAACCACGATAAATGTCACTTTGGTTTGTTACTGCTAGAAGTGGCACGCAGTGTCACATTAATTCACTTTACTGAGTATGTGTTTGCTCCTTTGCATGCCAAGGGGAAAAAATATAGAGAATTATATTTTATTGCATTATAAAGAGTGTAATATATCTGTCCACTCAAAATTTATAACCACCATTTCAGTGTATCTTTAGATAAGATCCAACTTATCTAAAGGAGAAGAAGAAATAAATAAAACACTAATTTCCATATGTATTGCAGTACGGAAAAAAAACCAAACAAGCGTATGTAAGGAATTAAAGCGGTTTGAGCTGAGATTAATGATTGAACAGTAATATTTGTAGAGAAAGGCAAACTTTAATAAGAATAGCTGAGTTCTCCCCTAAAAAGAAAGATTAACTTGTTCAATGGTACTTAATTATGACTGAATTTTGAGGTAAGTAGAATACTTAATCTGGGAAAAATGTTTTAAGATAGCTGTCTGTGCCACTTCATTCTTTCTTGTATTAAAGTTTTATTGAGAGATTCAGAGCTGGTCTATAAAAGATTTGATCTCATTCTGATCAAATGATTTTTTTGTCTACTATCAGCACCAGTTATGGTTATTACTACCACATTTTCCAGTCAGGGCTCCCCAGCTCCCCTGCTCTCCTTGGCCTTTCTCTGCCCTCTGTTTGACATCTTGTGGTTGGCATTTAAGGGCCCAAGAAAAACAAACAGTGCAACCAGTATTTTGCTTGCAATTTTAGTTTCATAGTTTGATGGAGAATAGTAAATAGAAAGACAAACTGTTACTATTTTTATGTGGTCTTGGTCCTAAGAGAAAGGGATTTCCATGGCTAACATGACTTTGTGATGTGCCACACAGGTGGAAATGCCCAACACCAACTCTGGTGGCTGTAAAACCCTGCAGTAGTGGCTGGCTCATCACAGTCTCTGGCTGGCCTCACTTCTCAAGAACAAAAATAAATCAGCCACAAATCCAGGCAAAGAAGGAGCAGCTGTTCTGTTCATACTTCCATGCAAATTTAAGTCACATTCAGGCAAGTAGTGGGACAGCTGCCCCATGCTTTAGAGCAGAAACTGATTGTGGAGAGCTTGTCCTCGTGCCTGTCACTGCTGAAGTCCCACCTGGACACAGCTGGGACACATCTGGAGCTCTGGGAGCTCCAGCTGTGTAAGGACAGGCTGCAGGAGATGCTCCCCCTGAGTAATGCAGGCCTCCAGAGCTTTAGTTGTGTCCTGTTGCCTCATCTCCACGTGGGCATGGGAATCACTAGAATTAGACATGGGAATTGTTGAATTCAGCTGGCACACTTGCACAGGTTTCTTTATACGCACAGCAATGTGCAGTGCTGGGATCACTGCCGTGTGCCCATGGAGTTCCTAGGGCTGGCTTGCAGAAAGGCTCTGTGGTCACCCAGCAGCCTCCAAAGAGCAGCTTTGCTACTGCTGACCTGCTGCAGCTCCCAAGGATAACGTGGGACTGACTCACTGCTTTCCTCCTTCCTTCCTCAGTAGCCCTCCTGCATTGATTCTTTTGCTTTCTGATCCTTGCTGTTGGAGTACAATTTCTTTTATGTAGTAAATAATGTTTCGGGATTGATTAAATCACAACATGAATCATAATGGGAATGCTGAGCTGTACACAGGGCTCTTTAAAATCTGTAAGTCTGTGGAGATGAATAACAAGTTCTGTAGGGACAGCCTTAAAGTGGGTTTGCAGTTTTGCTGGGAGCTGAACTCAACTGGTTTTTGTTTTAATGTAGTCAACTTGAGTGGAATAAAATGCTGGTTAATCAGTTTGAAATGAAATTGTTGCATGGGCAGAGCGAGCATAGTTATTTCTAGATAGCTTAAAGAATGGAGTATGATTTCAAAGGTCATGTGTAATTATACTTTTATTCATGAGGCCTGTCTTTTATATTCTAAGAAATATAATTAATGTATTGTATTAATCATGCAGAATTCTGAATCAGAACATAAAACTTTGCAGTGCTATAATTAAGAGAAATGAAAGTGATAAGGAGTAACAGCCATGTAGCTAATGAGGGAGTTAATTTCAACGTGTGTTTTAGGCCATTAAGTACTACATGCAAGAAGTGCTGCTTTGCCAGCACAAAGCAAAGGAAGGCATTTAAGTACCACTCCCTTCCCCAGCCAGCATCACTGGGAATTCTGGAGAGCTCCAGCTGCAGTTCCAGCAGGGGCTTGCACAAGAAATGTGCAAGGAGATACAAATCACTGGTGCAGATTGTCCTTTAGCAAGGAAAAGATTTTGTATTCTGCATGTGGACATGAATTTTTCTTTATGCAAATATTTTTATCCTTTCAAGTTGGACAAAGTTTTACAAAGTTATAAAGCCAAGAGCTTAGGTGTTTTTTTCTGTGTGTCAGGATCTGCAGGCCATCCAGGACATCCTTGTTGACCCTGTGCTTTGCCTTTTCTTTTTTTTCTTAAGAAGTCTAAAGTGTTTTCCTTGTGTGGTTTCGCAACCCCATTTTTTTTTCCCAAACAGCAGGAGTCCTATCACTAGATCAAATTTGGAATTCACTGCTTCCAACAATTGTCTAATGGATCCACATGTTTACACAGCATGACACTGGCATCCAGATAGTGTCATGAAAGTCTCAATCAGTACTACTGTTTTGTGCTTCCTCCCTGCTTAAAAAAAAAAGAAAGGGGAAAAAAAAGAGTAGAAAAAATGGAAAAACTACAGGCACTTTTTTCCCTGGTGCTCAGAGGAGCAGTAAATGCTTCAGCCACCAGTAGTTGCTCACAAAATTTTGGAAAAGTCTTTCCATCTGTTCTGACTGAAAATGCCAACTCTCAGATATTTTATCAGTACTTATTGTATCAATAAATAGATCTTAAAATCATAGACTCCCAGAGCTGCCTGGGTTTTAAGAGACCTTAAAGATCATTCACTTCAGTCCCATTGCTGTGGACACTGGTTGCTCAGAGCTCCATCACACCGGGCCTTACTTCCAGGGATGAATGCTACAAAATGGGACCAGACTCAATCCTTTCTTCCTTCCTGAGCCTTCCTGCTGAAGGAAAACTTGATTATCTGTGTAGTCCTGTGCCCCTAACTTGCAGCACCCACACCACTGCCTCGAGAAAGCTCCAGCTGCTTCTCCCTGCCACTGATGTGTCCCTGTGGCCATTTGTGTGGCATTATGGTCAATCAAATCACCCAGAGGATCTTTCTGAAAACCAGAGTACCCAGGAGCAGCCTCAGGCACTTGGCATTTGTGTAGCATGGGAGGACCATTTCTAATTTACTCGCCCGGGTATTTTGCCAAGTGTTTGATTGCTGTTCCCTGTTATTGGATGTAAATAAATCAGTAGCAATTACTTGGCAACGAGCGTCCACGGTCATTTGCTCTGAAGAAACTTAGTCCCTGGTAGCATTAAGTGAAGGAAGGGGGGTTTGGCTAGGACACCAGAACCTTTATTTTTTTTTACTGTTCCCATGGGATCATTCACTTCCACACAAGCAACTGCCTGAACTGGCCAAGTGGTCTTGATTTAATGTTGCTTTATGAACACGACTTGTCGCAGCTGCAGGATGTCATAACCTCTATTTCCTTAGCTTAGATTTGAAATCTGGAGCCATATGATTCAGATGAACCACAACTGCCCCTGCTTAATTTAACTTGATGTATTTGTTTTGAAAATACTCATTGTTCACTCCAAGTTTTAGCTGCTAAATGAATTAAGCTGATCTGCACTGTTAAATGCGGAATACTGACCAGCTTGATTAAAAGCTGCAAAGAAAGCTCCAGTAATCTTTAACTTATCAGTGCCAATGAAAATATTTCATCAGTGTAAACCTAAAAAATCAGAACTTGTTTTAAATACAATAATTAGAGATTGTCCCTGAGATGAATGTAGCTCTGATACAAAAAAAACCCCAGATTCTTGCAAAAATAATTGTATGTTGTACAGTATTTCAGGGAAGTACAGTGAGCTCACCAAAAACGGTTGCTGCAGACAGGATTCCGAGTACAAGATGATGAGCAGTACTCAGTTGGCTTTTCACCCAAAATTTGATTTTACAGGGCTCCTGTTCTTGTGCAGCTTAGAAACTTTTGCATTTGAAGTAAAGCCAACTGGATTTGTAAAGATACTTATCTTATTCTCTGTCCCCACTCAAATCACCAGAAAATATTAAGGCTGACAAGCCTAACTTTATGTGCTTCTCAATTAATATTTTTATGTTAGATTATAGTACACACAGATTTGCACAAGTGCCAGGTTTGAAGTCACTCAGCTGGTTTCCAAGTGGCAGATTCTGCCTTCACTACTGTGTGTCTGCTCTCCACAACAGTAAATATTAATGTCAGAGTTTAGTGTCTTTCCTTGTAACTTGTTGCATTAGAGAAATCTTATGCAACAAGCAGGCAGAATAAAAGCTGTGCCACATCCTTTCTAAAAATACTTGATCTTTAAAGATACCTTTAGATGTGTAAAATTAAAAAAAAAAAAAAGAAAAAGAGAAACAGCCTTTACCATGGCTGTAGTCCATTAAATACAAAAAAACCCAAATATTCCCCAGCATCTGCAAACCCACCCTTTTATTGAAGATACTGAGACACAGCAGAAGTGAAAAATCACCCAAGAGGGTTTGCTTATGTACCCAGTCACTGAAGGTCAGTCTCAATTGCTAATATGTCCTATGAGATTTTTTTATTGCTTGTTACATAAATGAGGATTCATTTACAGGCTCTAATTTTTAGAATTATATTTTTATGATTAAGTTTATAAATGTCATAATCTAATTACATTCTTAACTTCCACTTTCTACAACTGCTTGTTTGTAGTGATATTTTATAAATTTTCTTATTTAGTTATTCTTAGATTCTCAGAGAGACTAAACAAAGTTTGAGAGCTGGGATGCTTTCCCAAATGTGGTTTAGAGCTGTTGGGCAGTCAGTGAACTGCTTGTGCAGTCTGAAATAGAAGCACCTGCTGGAACAGCATCTGCAGGATGCTAAGTTTGGCAAATCAACACCTGTAGGTGGATCAGTGTGAGGGCACCCACAGAGCTCCTTCTAATTGTCAGGTGTGTCTTGTGGAGTGGAAAAGTGCAGAGGAAATGGTATTCAAATACTGAAAATTACCTTACAATTAACATGCAATTTCAGTTGATGGATTTTGGGCAATTCTACTTCCTGCCAACCTGCATGGACTGAGCGAGGTTTCTTTTCCTCCTCCTATTTCCTCTCCCTCCCAGGGTATTGCAACAAACTGGTTCTGTCTTTAGTGTAAGGCAGTGGAGCCATTCTGGATTTAAAAGCTGGTGTTGGTGTCTGAAGGCAGTGCTGTGGCCTGGGGACTTGGCTGAATTCCTTAGCAGTGGTTCCATGACCAGCTGGAACAGTTTCTTGCACTTCACCATCCCTTCCTTTTTTTGACATGGTCAGTGAAAATTATTTATGCACCCTAAGATTTAACCCATCCCATATTAGACTTCAATGTCCCAGCCTTGAAGGATGACCTGAGTTTATTTATATTCACACAGAGAGCTGACATTTCACACATCTCTCTGTCAGATCTGCAGAGCTGATGGCTGAAGAGCACTTTCTGTGACCTGCTGACAGCTCGATGGCACCATGTGTGGCCAGGCAGCTCCAAATGGGCGATGTGTTTGCCCCTGGCTCTCCCGGCGAGTTGAACGTGGGCACTTTCCTGCCAGCAGCCAAATGTGACCACCTCCAGTCACTGGGATGCCTGCATTGCCTCCTGTGCTGGTACCTGCCTGATGGCACGTGGTTATCTCTCAGCTAACAACACAGAGCTGCCTTCCAGCCTGTCCTCAGCAGCAGAGGTTGCTGGCTGGGAGGTGTGCACCTTCCCCCAGAGGGGAAGGATTGCGGAAGGGAGTTCGAGCAGAGGATGGTGAGTGGTGTAGTGCTCCAGCAGGGAGAAGCTGGAGGTGGGCTGAATGTATTGTTGAGACAGAAAAGAAGAATGGGATTTTGCAACAAGGAGGAAGTGGTGTGGTTGATTTGCCACATCACAGTTCTCAGTGGCCCACCCATTTGTTTTGACATAAATACCGACTCTGGAGCTATGTCGAGGCATGAAGACGATGCGTACCCTTACACTTGTGATCCTCAGGGTTTGTTGCTGCTCTTTTGAAGAGTGAGCTTCATGTTTTAATGTTTTGTTTGGAGACTCAAGCATTTAGGTTTGTAATTCTGCCCTTCTAGCCATTTCCCTGATTTACCTTGCAGAGTAAACATTCTTTTGTTCCGTTTCCCAGACTTCCTTTTCCTTGTCTTTGCTGTTGGCTTAATTTTGAGATATGATACTCAAGTCAGAGGTGTCTCCTTGAGAGCAAAAAAAAAACCCCAACAGCTAAGGGTTTTAGTGAGCTAACTATTTTCTCTGTTTAGAAGCAGCAGCTTACTTTCCAGTATTCTGGAAATCCGCAAACACAGATCCTGCCAAAGGCACCGACTTAAACAGCAGCAGTGCTTATGAGAACATGCTCAGGTTTTCTGGCAGCTCCTACAAACCACTCAGAATAAACAGGCACATTGCTTGCAGCGAGTGCCCTGTAGTTTGGAAAGCCCTGCTGAAGGTAAATTTGTGAAGAATTTCTTCTTGTGGTTATAGTTCTCCATTTTCATATCTTCTACAGTGAGTCCAGTTTCCTCAGGGTTTGATATCTAGGATCTTAATATCAAATCTGGAATTAATACAGCTGTATTAAGAGACTAAGACATTTGCAGAGTTCATAGCCATAATTCACTGTGTGGCACAGTGGGGAACTCAGTGTGTTTTAAACATTCTCCCCCGGTGCTTGTACAGATTTTTATAGTTGAATTGAGAATTTATAACATGCTGGGTCTCATATTCCAGGTCTGTTTGTTTCTAAATCTATACAGAGAACATGGACTGGGTCATAAATTTTTGCAGATGAAATGAAGGCTGATTAGAATTTTAATATTAAGGAAGGAAATGGCCTTGGGTAGAGCACTACAGAGCAGAACAGGCCTTCTGTTAATACACAAGAGTATTACTGTTTTCTTGAACTTTGCCTTCCAATCCAATTACAACTTGTGCCTAGAAATCATAACTCTGGTGCCTTCCAGTTGATAATGTTGAATGTTATCCTTGTCCGAGCTTATATAATTTCCAGTAGTAAAAACAATCTTGATTATAAAACAGCGAGATAATATACTCTTAAAACTGAGTTATGGGCAATAATAGTACATGGTTTTTGTTGATAAACAAAGCAGTCATGATGGTATATCAAATTGACCCAGTTCTGTCTCAAATTAAATGAAATCAAGAGTTTTTCTTGGGACGTGCAATTCCTGTGATGATATATTGTGTAACTCACACTTTGTGATAAGAATGAAGACTCATTTCTTTCAGTGTAAAAGATTTTTTTTTCCCCCGAATCAAGCAAAATAACGGGAATCTCTGTGCTGGCTTTCATTTTAAGCACTTCAGTGATAGCATCATGCTCACAGTATGAAATGAGCTCATCCAAGGAGTACTTCCAGCCAGTTCCCTTATCAGCGTAAGCCATCGTAGCTCAGAACGTGTCCTCCGTGTCCTCCTCCCCTGCCCTCACTCCTAACTGGCTTGGACCAGATGCTGCATAATTCCTTGGCTCTCTATTGATCATCCCTTGGCTGCACACATCTTTGTTGCACATTGACAGCAGAAAATATTATTACTGAAGTGTGGAATCACATTCTGGTATTACTTCATGAAAATCGATTCTGATTCCTCGCTACTTCAGAGCATGTTATTAGCATAGTACAACTAATCATTTTCTTACAAAGGGAATGACAATTGTATCCTTGTTTAGATGCTGCCTGTGTATTTATAGGATATAAATATATGTAGCCAAATGTGGTGCCTAAACTTGGCTGCTTCTCCTGCTGGTTTCTGTGGTTTTGCTTTCTTGTCCAGAAAAAGTGACAACATTTTCAACTCTCTTGCATCCATCACCAGGTTTGGTGAGATGTCCACTCTTGGCAGAAAAAGATCAATGCAGATTTGTTTATTTGAGCCTTTGAATTGTATAGCAGACTTCTATCATTTATTATCTATCTCTAAGAAGTTTTGTTTATCATTCTCACACCATTAAAACATCACATTAGTGGCACAGTCTGAAACATATTTATCCCACTCTAAAATCTCAAGGGGTTGTGCACAGGCTGTTATGCAAGTAGGTTTATTTTAGATTTCTTCCTTTTTTCTTTAATCACTTGTGTAATGTGTTTCAAATGTATGTCTGATGTTGATTCCTTTTTGTGTTCCATCAGGGGCATTTGATTTTGCAGCTAAAAGGATTGAAACTAAATGTTCTTTTTGCATGGGTACATAAGAGGGTATCTTCTTCTTTCAGGCAGAGAAGGGCATTCCTAGGATTTAAGGCCTGATAAAGCAACGAAAAATGCAGTAAATCCAAAAATGCTAAAATATTAATGTGTTTTTATAATTTGGAGGTTTTTATATGGGGGTGAATCAGAGCAGAAAGAACAAACTATATGAGAGATACCATTCCAAATGAAGAAATTAAAATTATTACATTTGTGTCATCCATATTGTAAGAACAGTATGGAAGAAATCTGACTTCTTTAGTGATTTTCTCCCCCTATATTAGCCCACAAGTCTTTCAGTAACCAGAAGTAGACAGATTTGTGATTACTTGGTATAATGAATCTGATGCTGAGAAAGAGAGTTGTAGTCAAAGATTTTTGTTTCCTCCTGTTTCTTAAAGTAGAAAAATGCTAATGTTTCCTTTCTTTAATTTGATAATATTGCTCCCAGGGTAAGGTACCCTTCACAGATCTTCTTTGTAGAGCTTATGAATTCTTTTGTTTAATTTCTTGCAGTTTTTGGGCACAGCACAGTAAATTTAGTGTTGGTATCTGCATTAGACTTGGCATTTCAGAAACATTCCAGTTTAAAGGTTCTGCTGTGATTCAGTGCTGAAGGTGCAGTGAGTCGGCAGCTCTGGAGAGACTCATTTCTTTTTGGTGCCATATGTTATCTTTGATCAGGAAACAATTTGAACTGAGATGCCTTCAGAAAATAACATGAGAAAATATGGAAGTTCAGACCTTACCAGACAGTTTTGCTTCAGGGGAGGATCCAGTTGTGGTTTTGCCTACAAACACTTCTTATTTGTTGAGTTCCAGTTCTTAATTACTCACAATTGTGAGGGATTTCATGTCAGCCATGTGAGCTCTGTGAGCATTCAAAACTGAATTAGCATTATGAGCTTTCCATTTATTTTTAGACCTTCCCCCTCCTCAATTCACCTCACTCAAAGGCTGAGGAGAAGGGAATGTGACTGCAGGTCACTTTTTTCAGTAGGCTAAAAAGCAAAGCCTAAGCCAGTGATTCAGCTGGCATCTTAGACTAGAAGCTCCTCAAATAATCCAGGTATCATAGAAAATTCAAACCAGGCAGCTGGTGACACCCAGTGCTCCAAAACTAACGAGTACTGCTTGTAGTGACAGACACAGGCAAGCAAACACTCCAGGAGCAGTGTTCCTGTCACTTAACCCTGGAGATCTTCCCACCCAAAGTGGCATCTGCCCTGCTCAGTGGTCCTTAAATAACCAACCAACTGCAGAAGCCGCATGTGTGTAACCCAGAGTGTCCCCATGAGCACTGAAAGAATTTTACAGCTTTGTCAGACACCTCTCCACCTAAGAGTTTCCAGAAGAACTGGTGGGAGTGCAGCTAACACCTTCACCCATCATTCTTCCTGAAGGATGATGCTATATCCAATGCTTGTTCAGGCAAAGACATCCTAATCTTATTGTAATAGGTTCTAATTACTCACTTCTGCAAGATCCCTGCCTGGGAGTCACCACAAGCCAGATATACTCTGTGAGTGATTATTCCAAGAAGTTCTTAATTACTGTGGAGTCTCTCCAGCTCTTTAAAATGCATTGCCTGTACTGATACCATAAATCCATTTTCCTCTCCACTTGCTGTGGAGCCCTTTGTACCCTGGGTTCTGTGTTAATGAAGAGCCAGAAGTGCTGCTGTGGCTTATCCCTCATGCTGCTGGCTGTCATCTACAGCTGAGCACGTGCCATGGGGACAAGGCTACAAAAGACAGTGATAACCCAGCAGGTCAGGTATTAGATGGCCTAGTTTTTAAAATTCTGATTTATCATTGTGGAGAAAGAGCCACAGAAATGCTATGGAATTGTCTGTCTTTGTAGTGGATTTTGTGGCTTCCTATTTGCAACATTTGTTGCGAATAAATTTTTGCACTTTGGCCAAAACAAGACTGTTTTTATGACTTTACTTCAAAATGTGTTGAAAGCTTATGTTGCTGTGTTATTTATTGTACAGCACTTAAATAACTTTATATACTGAACATATGCTAAAGCAGAATTCACAAATGGCATCTCCTTCAGTGTAACTTCAGAATTTCAGAGGACCTGCATTTGGTGTCCTACTGCAACCACAGAACTTTGCAAGGAAGACAAAAATTCTAAATTCTAAAAGTTTTGGGACAGAATTAGAAAAATTAAAAATACTTGAAATTGTGACAGTACCAGGAACATTAAGCCTAATTTGACTGAAATCCAAATACAAACCTTAATCTAAGAAGCTAAAAGGAAAGTAATGAAAGATACAAGGCTTTTACTAGGGATGAAGGATTTCAGAAGCCTTTAGAGGTCTGTGTGCTCTGTTATATGGGTTATGTTTCTGACACCTCCCAATGTGGATCTAAAGTAGTTTTTTATTTAAAAAGGAAAGATATACAGGCAGTTTGGCAGTAGATCTACTCTCTGAAGAGATAAAAATGCCTAAAAACCTCTTGACAGTTGCTTGTAAGAGGAGCTGTATTAGATATTTTTCTCCTTTTATTTCTAGTAAATTTTTTGGCTGAACAGCTTAGGAGGTGTTTCAGGCTAATTATCCATTTTCAAGCAACAACTGTGTCTCCAGTCTTTTGAACATGTGCCAGTTTTAAACTGAAAACAAACCTTGATATGAATGCACTTTTCACTTCTTTAGATTTTGTCTTTAGTAGTTAGTCAGAACTTTTGTATATTTGTATTTTCATATGTGTGCTCCTACTGTCAAATGTGTGTTCCTTTTACCTCAATGACACAGACATCCTAAACCAGCTCTGCTTACTCAAGTGGTTAAGGAAGAGTGTTTTGCCATATCAGTTCTTACACCATGTATGTCTTTTCCTGTTAAAGCACTCCTACTCCTAAAACATTTCCCATTATCACTGGTGTCCTGACAGCAATAATCTCTGAGGAAGTCTAATCTGAGATCAGATTTTAAAAACCCCCTAAAAATTCCTAAAATCCTGTGAGCTCAATGTAACTTTTGTTCTATGGTGACCAAAGGGTAAAAGAAACCCTTTTAAATAAATTTGTTCTCTTTCTAAATAGATAACTAGCCAAATGCATTTCAAGTATTTGTTCAACTGATCAAATATTACTTTAGGTTTAGAAAACAAATTAACCAAATGTTTGAAGAATTAGACATTTTGTAACTGAACAATTCTCTGTGTCATTAGTTCTGCACTGATGACCCTAAGTACTGTGGTCAAAATAAAAAACCCTTTCCATGAAAATAATGGTTAATTTTAAAATTTTTTTTCAGTTTGTCATGAAACAACTAAACTGTGGAAGTTCACACTCTTTTTATTTTATCTTTTTACTTAAGAGAAAGTCACACCACTGTGTCAAATTTAAGTTCTTACTTCTTCTGTGGATACACGGATGGGCTGAAGTACATATATATATGTATATACATATATTTGGCAGAAACATAACTTGATAGTTGAACATCAGTTTGAATTTGGGATAAACATTAGTTTGAATTGGAGATAAACACGTTTCTATGTGCGTGGGTTCAGAAAGCAGAACAGTCTGTCCTGACACTAAATAAACACAGTTCCCAGGTGGAAATTCTCAATTAAGATGTCAATTAACTTCTAACTCAATGGCTGGGCTTTAAGATCCTGGCAGTGTTTGAATCACTGGTATTAGATACCATTCTTCTTTCTGCTCTGGAAGTAGAAGCTGTGAACTCCTTTGTCACACTGTTAGGGTAAGATTTTCTATTAACTAGCTAGTAACAGGAATGGACTCAGAGACACACAGGCATGTCTAAGACATTTTTGCGTCCTACCTATGACAAAGAGTTTTAAATAGACCAAAATAAAGTTTTGGCAGTAAGATATCAAAATCTCAGTTGATTCTTACAATTGCTCTGTTCTGTTCTGCTGGTAGTGTCTCCTATCACAGTGTGTGCCCACTGTGAGCTTACAGACTTGGGGGATTTCTGGATGTTCTGTTTACAGAATTGTGAGGCTTTTCTAAAGGATCCTCGAGGTTAATTCCTAACAGGCCGCTTGTTTTGAGTCATTGCTGAACTGAATGTTGTGATGCAAGTCCAAAAGGAGCAGCAAAGGGAAGAACAGGGGATGGCAGCATTTGCTGTTCTTGAGCTGCCTTGACCACACCTTGCAATATGTTTTTATTTGCACAGTATATGAAGATAACCTGTTTTCTTTATTATATTAGCTATCTTAATGAAATTATGGGTATGAGTTATTATTAGATGGCAGCATTTATTTGTTTTATTAGCTAAATGATACAAGTGAAATTTCATTTTGAACTCAGTCATCATCTGTTAAACTGCTGGAGCAGTTCAATGATTGACTGTTACCATTACCCACTCCAGGATGAGCAAGGAAACCCACGAATTTTTGCCACAGAAGACTTGTTTCTGATGTTTTTATTGAGCACTGATGGGTAGGCAGTGAGTGAAGGGGATTTTCCTGCTCGTTTGACACTGCAGGAAGGAGATCAGCATCTTCTCACTGGATTTGTGCCTTGAAATGGCTGCAAAACCTTGACAGCTCCAGTAGGAGCTGCCTGTTTGTTCCTGGTTTATGCCTTAGAGTTTCTGATGGGCAGGTAACCGGAGTCTGTGCTGGACAGGGAAACACTGCAGGTCTGGAGTCACAGCTCCAGCAGCCAGAGGAGAAAATCACTGAACCAGCAGCTCACCTGAGAGGGTGGAGAACAGAGGGGAACTTCCCTCTTATACAAATGCTCTCAGCGTTGTGGAAATGTGAGTCCTGCATACTGTTAGACATCTATTAATTGCTATACTGGTTGTCTGTTGTAATTTTTTAAATTTACTTGCTTGAGTCTGCAAGAAATCAAACTTACATTTTTTTAAATAAAATGAAACACCTGAGTTCAGGCCCGTAGAAGCAAAAATGATGCTTTCTGCCTTCACTAGACCTCTACCATAATTTTGAAATTAGAGGGAAATAACTAAAAGCCCAAAACAGCAATGCATGATGCTACTAAAGAGCAACAAATACCAAATGACCTGAGATAATTTGAGAGTTGACAAGCAGCAGTTCATCACCCCAGTATGTAAAAGGTAGGATACACATAGCAATATTACGTACTTTACACTTTCACATTTATTTTAAGGAATGGCATCTTCAGCCAGAGGGTGCAAAAAATGGGATCCCACAAGCTGCACCTCCACTTGCTTCCACCTTTCTGTCACCTCCTCCTTTTGCTGGCAGAAATGTTCACAGTGAATCAAATTAACAAACTGATTTGGTAATAAAGTAACCTTTGTGAGGGGGCAGAGAGGTAATTTTTGCCCACATGGCTTTACAAAACTCTGCAAACACTTATGCCAAGGAAGAGGTGGGAGATGGGAAATGTGTCTTTTGGCAGCAGTACTGACTTCTGCAGGTTTAAATTGTTCCTAAAACTATTACCTGAGATTTATATTAATAAGTGTAAAGCTTTCTTTAGAGCCTAAACAGCAGCACTTGGGTGTGTAATCTTTCACTGTGAGCAGAATAAGCTCCATCTAATTTATAAGCACATTGTTTGTTCCTCTGCAGTCACTATGTGGCTCTATCTCTTCCATTAAGTCAATAATCTCTATTCCATATAATGTGGGTATTCTAGTGTAAGGCAGGCAAGGAAGAAATCAGAGCTCTGTGTAATGACATTAAGCTTTTAGGTTACAGACAGAGTAAAGGACTCACAGCTGCTTAACATATGCCCTCTGCCTGAACTCGCTTTATCACTTGGTATCTGACTGCTCTCAACATATAAAAAGTTGCTGTGACTGATAGTTGGTTATACAGTATTTGTCAGGGTGAACCGAATCATTATGTGTACAGATTCAGGAATACAGAAAAATAAAGCTGAAAGAAGAACAACAAAAACTCTGACATCTTTCCCATTCATTAAGCTTTCCTAAGGCAACTGTTTTTGTTTGCAGGAGTTAGTGGTTGCTGGTTTCTCTAACTAGCAATTGCTGAGTGATTTAGAGTACATCTCTGCTCTTTTGTTTGGATTTCATTTGCGAAACCATTTAGAGTTATAAAACTGTCAGCTTAAGAACATTCTATATATTTTGCCAGTGAGGGCCTCCTGTATGCAGAGTTTATGCATTTCTCTCCATTTTGGGTGCTGTTTGAATTCTCAGTTTATATCACTGTTGTTCTTTTTCTGGTTGTTCAGATAATTCCCACTGCCTTCTTTAGAGCAGCAGGAATCCTTGAAGTAATTATGAAATTGCATCTCAGATCAGATATTGCTAACCACAACATCTCACCCTTGGCCAAACCTAGCCAGCAATGCAGTAATAGAATGTTCTGCTGATGCTTAAAAACACTTGAAATTTAGAAACCCTGACTGCAACTAGAATTCAATCATGCACCTAAACATTAGAAAGCATAGACCAGAACTGTTAATTATGTTAATTACAGTAGTTAAACCATGGTGTGGTACCTTTCTAAACTCTCAGATGCCCTAAAATAACTACAAGCTAGTTGAAAAATGTTATGCAGTTTTTTATTACCTACTGCTTGGAGCTTTGCTCACTGTTCCTCTGCTGCAGAATTCCTTTGGTGGCTAAGCTCAGCTTTCCATTGTGTGGAAGCTGTAGGGCCCAGGTCTATCATCATTCTGCACAACCTCAATCTCTCCTGGCCTTGCTGCTGACCCTGTTTCATGCATTCTTTGTATTTATTTCAAATTTTCTATTCCTGTTGTTCATAAGGTATGGCAGACTTAAGTAATGAAGTACTTAAGTTATATAAATGCGGCTGTGACAACTTTCTGTAACTTGAAAGTAGGATTCTATCATGAATTTTCACCACTTACTGTTCCTGGATGCTTGGTTGGTCATGAACAGTGGGAGATAAGCCAGTGCTTCAAAACTGCTTTGGAATTTTTGGAGTCAGAAGTTTTTAAGGTTCAATGACAGATTTTATGAAAGCCTTAAATAACTGAAGAGGTCACTCAGTGAATCTGGAAGAATCTGTGCAGGAAGTTCAATGTTTTGTCTTTGCTATCTTAATAGAAAAACAGGTTCTGATTTTCCTGGCTTCCCTAATTTTTCCAGAGATCCCTGTTGTCCTTGACTTCACATTTCAGTAACCATGCTTCCTGCATCCCTGGCAGGAGATCTTATCTCCATTTTCCACCTTATGACCTTCCAGTACAATTTTAGCTCCCAGTAATGCAAGGGAAAGCATTATTTTTAAAAGAAAGTTTAAAAAAAAAAGAAAAGATAAGGAAATTTCTTTGTGAAACCTAATTTTTTTTTCTCCTTTGGAGACTGTAATTTTACTTAACATGTTTTAGGAAACATATTGACTTTTACTTCAGTCTTCAACAGAGAAGTATCATATCTGCTTGCTCATTTCACATTCACAATAATGGAATGTTTCTCATTAAGGCAGAATATTTTCATTTTAGTTTAATTTTTCTGTTTCGAAGTATATTTTATTGTTTGCAATTACAAAAAGAAATACAAAGCTTTTCTGTTGCCATTCAACAATGAATTATGACATCTTGGCTTTTTTCCAGACTACTTAATTTTTTACAATTTTGTTTTGAAGATCAGGATTTCCCTTGAGATGGACCTTCCATTTGCTGTTTCTCTCTCTCTTCCTTTGCTCTCCTTTTTAAAAGGAGATAAACTACTTCATAAACTACTTCACTTCCAAAGCTCTGCAGTCTAATCCCACTGTAGCCATTATCCCTGTGCACTATGGAAATGTTGACGCTTGGTTCAGCAACAACTCAAACATTTACCTTTGACCATCTGTGTTCTCTAATGGCCATCTCCAGTCCTGTGCTGCCCTGTGTGCCATGAAGAAGTTCCTTGTTGTTCCTATCTTAAAACTTTCTTTTGATCCCTGCAAAATTATGTGATAACAGAACAGGTATGTGATAAACTTAATCCTCCTGTTGCCGAGTCCAGGCTTTCTTGTATTTCACATCTTATGCCATCTGTAGTTTTCCACTTTGTTTTGTACTTAACTTTGAAATTACGTGGGCAGCTGTTGCTTCCTGTTGTGTTTATACTTGGTTTATCAAAGATGTAAAATATAAGTTCAGCAGGTAAAGCCTGGCTTTAAAACTATCATGAGTTGTAAATTCTGTCCATGTAGATTCTAGTACTTATTTTATAAATATGCTTAAGCTACTTATTATTGAAATGCAAATGAATAGAATTTTATTTTAGGATAATTTTCTAGATGCCTTAATTCCAAAATAAGCAAACACTACCAACGCCTTGTTTTGTGCTGCTTTTGCAATGATGCTTTTCAGTGGGGTCTGCTGGAATACAAACAGGTTTTATGGAGCATTTTTACTAAACAGTCAACAGGTTTTAATTTAGCTTCTTAAATCATAATTGTTTTTCAATTTACTGCTCTGCCTCACGAACGCATAATGAAGGCACACCTGATGCTATAAAAACCAGATGTCATTTCAGTATTTTCAGCTGTGTGATAAATTTGGAGAGCTTAAAAGTTGTTCTCACAGATGTATAGTTACCAGAAAGCATGGAGAGCATTGCTAAATAAATAGGATTTTTGAATGTGTTAGACTTTATTTTCAAAGACTTTCAAAATTATGGATGGAATCTTCTTAAGGAACTTTCAGGAGACCATTTTAAACTTACAAACAAATTCAAATTCTTTCTCCCTGCCAGTCATGTGAAGTACCACTTGCACTTGCTCATGGGGATTTGAAGAGCAGCACGCAGACCTGAAGGAAAGTTTGATTGTGTAATTCATGCCAGCTCTTAAAAACATTCCTCCTTTACCATTGCCCTTGAGAAAGAACTTCTTAAAGCAGGATGTTCAGTGGCAACTGAACTGTGCCTGAAATACAGTTTTATAGTACTTGTTTCTTTAAACATTTTCAAATTCTGCATGCAGGTGTTCAAAGGTCTCCTAGTGGAATTGATATATATTTAGAGAAAGGATCATTTCACATAAATTAATTGTCACAATCTCAGTCATCCGTCTCTGGTTATCACTAGGCAGGAAGTCAAATGCAAAAATCAGTAATGCCCATCACATTTCTTCCTTATTTTGCTTAGGGTGAAAGGTGTCTCTCTTTTCACAGCCAGACTGAGGGTCCAGTTCTCTGTCTCCCAAACAATTTAGCTGATTTTAAAGCAAACCAAGAGGCAAGACCTGTGCTGAGGTTGTTGATCCCTTATGCTCGGGATGAAGGTGCAGGACAGTTGAGAGGCTGCTCATGTTCCAAGTGCTGCTGTGGGTGTCTATTTTAAGGTGACTGAATCATGAAATGATCACATTCTGCTAAAGAAATTAATCCTGCCCACTCCATTTCCCTGAGTGTCTTGGGTCTTGTTCTCACAATTTGAAAATTGCATGTTCCTGCCTACGTGTGCATGTGCAGCTGAGTGTATATAAATGCAGGTATGGATCAAACAAATTCTGCAATATTTTGCTTGGGTTTGAAGAAGATCTTGGTATAACTGAGTAAAACTGGTGCTGGTTTTTGTTAAGAAATTGATGAAAAAAAGTTCTGTTAGGTCTGAGAGAATCTGGAGGGTTTGAGAGTAGTGTGTATGTCCCAGGACATTCATTCCCTGTATCTATACATCCTGTTAATTCTGCAGCTGAAGACAGTGACAACTTGTTACTAAGGAAGTATGCAGTTTTTTATGGGTTTTGTTGACCTTGTTTTTAACAAAAAATGTCTTCCCAAGTCAAATACAAGGATTCCTGTTTGAATTGTAGGGAAAACCACCTTTCCTATGGATCAATAACCATTTATTTTCTACTTAATATTTAATCTTCAGCTTCACTAATCTTTCCCATAAATAGCAAAAATGTACCTTCTCCAGCTGTATGTTAATTATGTTCCATTTTTAAGTCAGAATGGGTACATTACAGAGAAGCTGTCAATTTGAGGCTGAGCAAACTAAATATACTCAGCTGAGTGAATCCAGCACTGTGAACATGAACCACTGGTATAAATAGGAAAGGAGACACCTTGTAGCTTTACCATATTCAAGAAGTGTCAGGTCATGTTCATTTGAAAGGGATGGCAACACTCTTTTCCCCCCAGAGCAGGCATGAATATTGTTTCACTGAACACAGGCTGTCCAGGTGTTCAACAGACTCTCATGTTTGCACCTTTAATGCTGAATTTCAGCATTTTTTGAATGGCCATTTAACTTGTTTTTATAATCACAGATATTTTCCTTCATAAGGACTTAAATGGGGGATGTTAAAACAAAGTGTTTGTCCTTCCACATTTAAAATACTTCCATCTAGTTTTCTGACTGTTTCAAAACCCTATGGACTGTTTTCAAACAGCTCTTTTACCAACACGCATTGCTGTAAGGACAATTGCCATGAGCTATTAGGAGCTCTGATTATGATGAACATGTGTTTCATTATTGAGGACAAAGTACTGCCGATGATACGAGACCTCCAAGACTGGTAGAAACATGAGAAATTGGTTCCCAATAGTTCTTTTCTTTTGTACCCGACTCAGCAAAGCAACATGGGATTCTTCCAGAGGCAGAGTCTGAAGGATAGGTCACTGTGCACAGAATCAGCTATAACAACATTGACAGGCCTGAAAAACCCTGGTAGGACTGCTAGAATATCTGTATTTGATCACAACTTCTGATAGAGAAAATACATTTCTTTCTATGTTGTGTGTTTGAAAAGAAGATATTCCATTAACAGTGGTCACTCGTGCCACTTGGCTTCTGAAAAATGCATCACTGTGAACAGAAATATCCCACATTTTAAAGGTAATAATTCTATTTTTGCTGAGGGAGTAATGGGGAGGAATATCACTTGAGCTTGACAATGTCAGTACAAGCAGTATGTGTTGTGTAAGTCCTACCTAAGCTTTCCTTGACTGAAGTGTTAAATAAAGACTTTAATGAGTTCCTCTGCATAAGGATAAATTTAGCTCCAAGAGCAGCGCAAAGCAGACTTGTTGATTGGTGTGGGAATGATTGCTGTGATTCCTGAGCTATGAAGGTGCTGTCATTTCTGCAAAGGATCTGTGCAGGGGAGGCAAAACAGGGAACTGACTCTGCAAAATGAATTGTGGGTCTGTGGGTATGCCCAGAACTCCACGTAGGATCCTATTCTATTATGAATCATAACTTTGCTTTTTTGTTGTAAATTATTGTTCTTTAATTACACCTTCACCTGTAATTTTGTGATCATTTTGTGTGAAAAGTTTAAAACTGGATTAATAAATTAGTCTAGAAACTTCTTACTATTTAAATACTGCCTCAGCTATTTTTGTAGCTTTATTAGAACAGTTCATGCTTCAACTTATGGCATTTACTTTTGGTCATAGTGGTGTTCTCCGGGTCATCCTTTAAGTGGGTGAGTCATCAGTTTCTGTGTGACATGTAAATAACAAAATGACCCTTTAAAGTGTGTGTTTTCCAAGGAAAGAGCAACACTGCACCTGCAGATGCACATCTGCACTTGCTGTACTAAATTCCTGCATTCTGTCTGCTGGTACTGAGCTGGAGTCTCTTCTCTCTACCTTCAGACTTTGTGCCCTGCAGGCTGTGGATAAAGAGGTTCTGAAACATTTAAGTGGGAGTGGAGGCATCCAGTCCCTCTCCAGCAGTGAGCATGTGTGTTGCTGTCAACATCTCATGATGACCAGCGTGAGGGGGACAAGCACTGTTGCTCTTGCTCCACAGGCACCTATTTATTATCTGTCCCAGTGAATTCCTGCCTCTGCTGGAGAAGAGATGGAGCTATCATTAGTTTTGCTTGCCTTGCGGAAGGCACGCTTTGATTTCACTCTCTGTGTCTCACTGAGGTCTACGTAAATCATCTGAAGTTGGCCAAAAACTTGAGAAGAATGTTGTGATCTACAGCTGTTATCTGTGCCTTCCCCATTTTTATTGGGGAAAAAGCCTGTTTGCATTAGGGTAACGGCAAATACACACGTGCTGCATAAACCTGGGTCGTTCCTAAATAATGTGCCAGAAATCCCCCTTGGCTGTGTTAACAACTAATTGCCAAGTTCTTTTTGACAAAACAATCAGCCTAGCCCCCCGTGCATGCACTGCTGCGAGTCGCGGTGCAGAGCAGCACATGGAACTCGGTGCAAGTATGTTCTGTATGTGGCTGCTATGGTGATTAAAATACATAAATAAAATAGATAAATATGGACCATATTAGAAATCCATTACTGGCGCTCTCTCAGATCTCGGGCAGCTCCAGCGTGCGGGGTCAGCCGCGCTCCCCTGCTCCGAGCGGGCCCGCGTGGAGCGGCAGCTCCTGGGGGGGCTGCTCTTACGCAATGGCCCTGTCCTACCTTGTCAGCTCGCAAATTCAACACAAAACGGGTAAACAAAGGTCTTTTGTGCGCGGTTTATAGTTCAGTGAGGATTAGTGGCCTGACACGGTTCTCAGACGGGACAAGCTTAGCGTTAAGTCGCCCGAGGTTAACGAGGGCGGACGTGGGGCAGACTGTGCGGGCTGGAGCACAAGGGTCTCTGCGCTTTCGGACGCGGGACGGGGATTGTCAAAAGCAGGTTCTGCTTACCTGGGTCGGTGTGTCCGTCACGTGTCCCAGCGTTCCAGGAGCCTCAGGATGTGGATGATCTCAGGCACTTGCTCGCAGTCCGTCCCGCAGCTCCAGAGGTCCCCTCCGCCGGCTTGGACATCCTACCCTGTTCGTGGGCTCCGGCTGGATCGGATTCCTGCTTTGCTTCCCGCTCTCACCTTTTAGCATTCTCTGACCGTAAAATCCATCCCTTTCCTGAAATGCAGAGCGATGCACTTGTCCAATGAAGTTTTTCCAGGCGGGATTCAAATTCCGAACAAGCCTTTCATTTCCTCCGCGCTGGGGGGAGAGCGAAGGCAGGGAGGCGAAGGAAAGCGCTCGCTTCCTTTAAATCCCCACCAGCGTCTTCCCAGCGCTGGAAGCGAAGGAGCTTGTCGTGGTGATCTTCGGAGTTTAACTTTAGAGGGGGAGGGAGAAAGTGGAAAGCAAACTGAATGCTGTAGTGGAGATTTCTCTCTTCCCCCACTGGGCCCCTTGCCGACTGTTTTTATTGATTTCAATCACTGGAGGCTCGCTGGCTCTCAGAAGAAACACTGTGTAATGTGTTCTTTCCTGGCTTTCATTAAAGAAACTCAATGCAGTGCGGTCACGCTGCCGAGCTCGCCTGGCAACCTGCCTACACCCTGTGGTACCTCTTTCATTGGAGGAGATCGAGCTCGTGGTTTGGGGTTGGTTTATTTATTTTTTTTCTAATTCTCCAGCAAGGATTTCAAAACAGCCTCTGCTCTGCTTCTACCTCCTCTCACAGCCCAAAGCCTTTTTAAGCCTCAGAAGAAATTGTCAGCACCACTAAAGGGGGTGACTTTGGTGGCAATGAAAGCGCCGAGTGCTGCGACAGTCTCGTGCTCCTTCTATTAAAATTCCTCTGCGTTTCTGGGGAGGGGTTAAAAGAGCTGAGTGTAAGCCACAGGGATGTGGATACAAATGATTTCCGAGGGGGTTCCTTTTTTTTTCTTTTTTTTTTTTTTTCAGTTGCATGTTCTCCTGATTGCTTAACACGGTTTAATTAAGAGTAAGGGAGTAAGCAAAATCCTTCAGCAAATATGTGAAAATTCCTGGCCGCACTGTAGCTGCAAATGAAGCAAAACTGCATTCCCCGAGTCTGCAGTTGTGGTGGTTCTCAAGTATTTCTGTTGTACTCAGGGCTCTGATACTGGTGGAGAAAAATGAGAAATACAATACGATCCTAATTTATGCCTCAGAACTTAATCTGCCAGAGCGCAGGAGTATGTACTTTATAGGAGTAGCAGTCTATAAAGTGGAATTCAACAAGCTGCATTCTTTAAGTTGTGTATTCTGTGTGCCTGTAAATGCTTTCATGTAATTTAGTAAATTGTTCAATTTCTTCTTATTCAGCAGTTGCTAATGATAACACTTTATATGCTCTTCACAATTGGCTGTAAATCTGAGACATGCAAAGATCACACAGTCGTAAATTAAACCAGGTTTCAAGCTCATCAAGGTGCATCTATTCTAAATTACAGCTGCAAGTTTAGGGTGCTACCTGATCTCTTGTGTTCCTGAGATACTGTAGCTGTATACACAAGGAGGCTTTTTATTAAAAAAACAAACAAAATCCAAACATTTACATGACCACAAAAAGAATCCTTTCCTGGAACAGAAAGATAAAAAGGCTGTTCTTACTTCAATCTGGTTTCCTGCAGAACTTGTTTGAGGCTTCTCTGCCTGGGTTGAATCTACAGAAAGCTTTCCTAATCAATTTAATATAAATTACCGCCACTGTTTTTGTTGTGAGGAGTTGAGATTCTACAAACACCTTGCTTTTACCAAAAATGTTGTATTTTTCTTTGAGCAGTATATAATTTATAAAAGGTCTTCCTCTGTAAGTGCTACAGACGTTGTATAAAGAGTACTTCTGCGTGTTGCTTTTCATTTAAAATTCGCTTTCTGCACAATAATGAAATTTCAAATGCCCTCTCTGGTCATACTTCTTCTTTTCATGGAATGCTAAATAGTAGAAAATAATTATTTAAATTTAGTATGGCCTTGAACTGTTTTATGCAAATTCTCTAGCTGTAGTTGTAGCACAACCCTTTGGCCAGCCTTGGATAGTAAATAATTTGTCAATCTTTCTTTTATGAACCTTTTGTCTAAGGGTCTGCCAGCCTTTCTTCTCTGTGGGTTTTGATCTGTGTTTATAGATTCCGCTTTTTGTTTTTAGGCTGGCAGATGGCCAGTTATTTATCTGGGTTCATGTGCATTGTGTGAGGCAGAAACAGGACGTTTTGCATGCTGATGTCGTCCACGGGGCATTTGGGGGGCAAAAGGCTGCTCCTAAGCAGAAGCCATTGCATGATGTGTCAATAGCTCTTGGTCAGTGAACAAAGCCCCTTTTGACATTCTCTATGTTAAAAGTTATGAAATAACATGAGCTTCATGAACAAACAAGGTGATACAATGCTCCTACTATGAAATAAGCCATATAATCCATTTCCCCTCCATTTTGAACTCTCCGGAGTTCAAAAATTTGACGCCCTTTTTATATGTTTGTCACTGTTATTTAATTCTTTCAATTTCTGCTGTTGCTTGCCTTGTTGTTGTACAGACTTCTTGTGCTGTGCTGGAGAAAAGGATAAAAGGATATTGGTTTTGGAGGAGCTGGATTCACTGGTTCTAATAAATAGTGAATTTGGTGTTGTGGAATGGTTTGTGGTTCCTTCTATAGGTTTGGCAGCAAAGCCAAAACCCTGATCAGGCAGGAAGTTCAGACCTACAGAGACGAATC
The DNA here is from genome assembly GCF_035770615.1 of Melospiza melodia melodia. Lineage (NCBI taxonomy): Eukaryota > Metazoa > Chordata > Aves > Passeriformes > Passerellidae > Melospiza > Melospiza melodia. The sequence goes on from NC_086211.1 coordinate 5,453,347, forward strand.
CCAAAGGCAGAATGTCATAGATGGGGATTCTGTTCAGTGTGGCAATTCCTCAGAGTTTCTGACTCTGCCAACATTATTCTGTGCTGGCTATGGACAGCCAGGGGTGCAAATGTGGGAATTTTGAAGGACTGAGGAGGAGAAGCAGAAGTCTTTGGGAGATATCTTCAGTTCTACTTAAGTGTGAGGCCATCAAGAACTGGAAGCAAATATAAAAATGCACTTAGTGCTCTGTGGAAGCACAACACAATTAGTTTGCTGTTATTAGTGCTGTTATTCCCTTCTTGGTGCTGCTTGCTCAGCTATTGCAGTTCATAGTCCCCTGGGAGTAGAAGCTTTTATGCAGATACAAAAACTGCCCTCAGAAACAACACCTATTTGGTTCTGCCACTCTCATTGCAGCAAAAAAAAAAGGGTCAGGTACCTTCAAGAGAACCTGTACATATTTTTGCTGGTTTTTCTTACAGTTCTAGTTGTATTTCTCTGTTCTGTATTGCTTAGCAGGGCTGCTTTATAGTATTAAACTCTTCCTGTCTGTGTGAGCTGGCTCCCCATTTATGACTGTAAGCTCACTTCTAAGGATCATTTATAAAATGTTTCAAATTTGTGCAATATTTCCAGATTACAAAGAATGATGGAAAACTTCAACTGGTATCTAAAAGTGCTACAGCTGAAGCCTGCAGCTATTTTGAGTCAGATGTCTTGGACTATTTAGAGCACATTGCTATATTTACACGCAGTTCAGAAAGTTGGAGACTGGCATTGATGAAAGGCAGTGTGTTGGCACCCCCAGCACTTTGCCAGCAGATGGACGTGGTATGATACAAACTTTGGGAATTTGCTTGCTCATATCCCTGTGCCTGTGCAAAGCTGACATGGGCTATTATGAGCATAAGTGTGAAAGATTTGGGGTCTGCCTTTCACTCAAAAAATGGCATCCAGTGGCAATATCCCTTTTAGCACCTTTTCAGGCCTTCTGGAAGGTTTACAAGTGGAAGACTCCCACCTCCTTAATCACAAGAAAACACTGGCTCTCCTCTGAATGTCATTCATTCAAGTGTGCTGACCTGGCCTGACCTTGTTTAGGTTGAGATCTAATGAGCCCACAACCCAAGGTGGTGTGGTAGCTCTCAGCAGGCTTTGCAAATAAGCAAGTGCTGTTTTTCTGTGTGCATGTGGTTTAAATTTATCATGTCAATAAACAAGTGTCTCACATGCTCAAATGGGGACTTTACAATGTTGTAGTTAAGGCTAAATTGTAGCACTACAAATTGTGATGTCACTTTATAAATATAGAAGGAGACAACCTGGAATATTTATGACCTCAAAACAATTAAGTCCTGTTGGTTGGGTTTTTTAGTTTAAATAATGACATAACACTAAAACTCTTAATCCAAATGGGTCACAAACGTCTTCCAGATGAACAGTCGCACTAATGGTTTGGGGAAAACAAAATTAAAATCTCAGGCTGTTGATTTAAGGAAAGGAGAGGAGCATCAATAGATTAATAAATAATAAATACAGCTAGGATTTAAATTCTAGTGGAAGGTTTGGTTTTGTTTTCTTTCAAATTGCCAGGTTTGGGGGAAGGTTTTTGTAAATAGAAATTGCTATTAAATTACCCTCACTGATAAGATCACCCTCAGCTTCAGTAGGGACTATACCAAATGTAGTGAACCAAATGTAGGTATTTTCTGAAGTGCATAAAACCTCAGGTTTTCAAATTAAAAACCAGTCTAGGAGAGACTGTGGCACATCCTATTAAATTAACCAAGTTGACATGGATGGATAAAAGTATATTTGGAACTGGGCAAGTTGTTTGAGGCCTCTGTTAGTACCTGTGCTGGGAGTCCCAGGCTGATTGATCCATTTTCCCTGGCTGATGCTGTGGGGCAGCAGGAGGTGCCTCCAGCTGTAAATCCCAACCCTTTCCTGCCAGGACAGCCCTGCAGGAGAACAATGCTCTTGTGTCACACAGCCCATCCATGCTGGAAACAAACGTTGTTAGGGCTTGGTATTTACGTTGGGACCTACACAGAGGGAGCAACTTGTTTTGTTTTTGATGGAGCGGTCAGGGAGAAGGATAAAAAGCTTTTTGATAATGCGAGGAATGTGGGGAGGGGGGGAAGGGAAGTTACCAAGATATGCATTTACTGTAAGTATGAAGAAGCAGAGGCTTCTTTATCAGACTGCCTCTAATGATGTGCCACAGTCACTTTATTTGAAAGCTTCATGACTCACAGAAAAGTAAACAAATTCATTACATTATTTTTAAAAGAAGATTAACTGTAGTGTGTCGTCTGTTGGACAGCTGCTGTAGTAATCTTTTACAAACACTTTATAAATGACCACCCTCAGTGTTTTCTAGGGCTTTGTGTGGCTGGATTGTTATTTTAGTAAGTACCAGGGTGGCTTTTCAAATGAAAACGTTGTTTCCTGTGTAACATTCAATTCTACCTTCACCCTAAATATTATTTTGTTCTCAGCATGAACTATAAAATGTCTTCTATACTAATGCAACATATGTTGCCTTTTTGCATGTGTTTGTAATGAATGCTGGCCTTTTCATAAAAGTACTTAAAAAGTATTTTAAACAAGAAAAAGCAACTCCACTTTAGTGTCCTACTTCCATTGGTTCTGATTTCTGCTTTCTTAACCTTTCTTCAGTCTGTGAAAACACAAAGTTGAAAAGATGAGTCAGAGTCAGCTTAGATGATAGGTGAATTGACACTGAACAAATGTTTTAACCCCAACAGGAGTCTTTGGCAAATAAGATTGTGTTCAGGTATTGCTTTGTTTAACATTCTTTGGTTGAATGTCAGCAAGAATAACATTATTAACTCTGTGTCTGGATTTGTGTTTCAAAGCCCTTGACTGACACAAATTAATTTAACACCAAGGATTTGTGAACTTATAAAGTGTTTTCAACCACTCTTGCCATAAAGCAGTTGATCTTCTCGTGCATTCAGGTTCCAGTTACAGATTCTTTGACCAGATGAGGGGGCAGCAGGAAGAATAGGAAGAGCATTTCCTTCTCACCCAGTTGGCCTCCATGGGTGTCCCAGGCTCTAGCAGAGGACCATACCTGGCAATTACCTCCCTCAGACATCTGGGAATGCCTGGAATGAATCTCATCTTGCTTTGGAGCAGCATTTTATTTCTACACAACATAATCTCACACTGGATTTTGCAGGATAAACACAATGTTTATAATCAGATAAACTATTTAAAGCTCTTCATGTGTATGTAAAATATTTATTTTCATTTGGGATATACTGATGCATATATTTATGGTAATATGGTTTTAGATGTGAATAATTAACTGTTCTGTCTGCAAACCTAAAGAAATAGCAACCTTTGTGAGATATGTATCTGTGTATGTCTATTGAAGATTGTGCATATGTTTCCTCAAGACTGCTACAGGATCTCCAAGAGATCTTGGATGAAGGAGGGAGTTGTCACATCTTTGCCCTTGGCATAATTGAGATGAAGCCTCTGCATGGCAGACAGAGGTTCTCTCAGTCCAGGGAAGTGTGTGGTTACACAGCAAACACAAACTGAGGATCCTCAGGAAACCTTACTGCTCCCACTGAAATGTGTGTGTGCTGAAAAATCATCCAAACCCTCCATCCACTGTGAAACAGCCTCTGCTGATCACATCCCTCCTCAGCATTGAGTGTGGGAGAGCAAACAGCACAAGAAGTGTTAGAAATGGTGTTTAATACATAGGTGGAAGTTTCCTGTGGTACTCAGAGCAGCATCAACATTTATAGGGCAGTTTGACAGATCCTGAGTGCAGCATTTGCAGTTTTGGGAGTTTGGCACAGCAGAGAGGTGATGGAAAGTACAGTGACCAGTAAAAGTATGAAACCTGAACCTTCTGGTATTAAATATTACCTGTGCCCTTTAATTACATTTATTCATGTTTTGTTCACTTTCCTATAGAAAGGTAAACACTTCATTTAAATGTTAATTATTTCAGGCTACAAAAGAAGAGGAAGAGCTTATTGCAGAGGAAGAGGAAGAACTTACTCCAGAGGAGAAGAGGAAACTGGAAAGAAAATTAAAAAAAGAGCGCAAGAAGAAGGAGAAACAGCTGATGAGAGAAGCTGGAATCCCCATAAAAAAGGTGGAGCCCAAAAAGCCATCGGGATGTGAGCGAGCTCTGGCCTATTTAACCAGGTAAGAACAGTAAAACCTCTGCAGGTGCTGCCTACACAAGTGAGCTGTAAACCAGTAACCCAGAGCAAGCTGTACCAAGCAATAACACATTAAAGGAAATTGCTGCAGTCAAGCACTAAGTTAATGTTTCATCTCAGTTGACACCCTGGAGGACAGTTGATCACCCCATTGTGTTTCTATTACAGCAACAGCAGAGAGGAGTTAAGTATGGTGCAAACATTTTATAGAAAGGCAGCTCCTGTCCTGAAGATCTTATTGTTATATAAATATCATGGGCTTAGCTGCACTTACAGAGATGAAAGGCACATTCCAAAAAAGATTGGGTTGAGAAAATAAGTTTTGTTTCTTGAGTGTTCTGTTCTAGGCAAAGGACTTCCAGTTGCTCTCTTTATATAAGCAAATTCCATGGAGTGGTTAAGCATTACAGAGTCTGAATTCACCCACCTGCAGAATGTTTGGATATTTGTATATTAAGATGGGATTTTGCCACTATTTTAAAGTTAATAGTGTACAATAACTGATTTTTGCATACCAAAGCGTACAGCAAGTATAGTGGCTGATTTCAGATTTTTAGCAATCCCTTCATCCAGTTAGCACACTTACAAGAAGACTTAAAATTCCAGCATAAAGCAAAGTCTGTGCTTAAACTAAAGAACTGCAGTAAAGCACTCAGGGTACCCCACAGACAGTAAAGAGGTCATGTACAAACAGGAAGATAATGTTTATTTTTTTCCAAACTACAAAATATACCCTGGCTGTAAGACTCCAGAAGACTGGCATGTTACAAATAGTGGGTTACCACATGGAATTAATCCAGCGTTGCATCCCTGCCTGTGCTCAAAACTGAAGCATCCAGACTGTCTGAATTGTTACTTACCACTCGCAGTGGGGAGGGAGGAAATTAATTGCATTCCAGGCAGAGGGACATGTGCATTTTTGTTACATAACCCTCAGCATGCAGAGATAGCAAAATGACAATAATATTTTTGATCTGGAAAACAGCTGGAGCAGTTCACCACTGGTTTGAACTGCAAATGGATTGACAGATAGCTTTGAACCCTCTGCTCAGCCTGCCCTCTGCTATGTGTGCTCTGGTAAATGGTGGATCTCCAGATAATGCATTTCAGGTTTGCAAAGTAAAGGAACAAGCTGTAGGGTTTTGCTTGTCATTCCACTGTTATCTGTATGGATTTTTGCCTTGTTACATGGGAGAATATTTGAACTAATATTTGAACAACTTTGATTCTAGAGTTTCACTTAACCTGTACCAAATTACCCTGAAATAGAAAACCAGCTCTGTCATTTGGTCTTATCATACAGAGTCTGTGGGTTGTATGTGCAGCAATAGGTTGTGAGGGATTATTTCAGCAACAGACAATTTGAATTTTGTTGACTTAACAGGGGTAGTCATAAGATGCTGAATTGCCAGGCAAACATAGCCATAATAACCATTCTAGCCCCAAATGTGCCTGGACCATCTTGAACCATTATTAATTATAGAAAAACAGCTTACAGTTATAGTAGAAGAGTCCTCTTACACCTCAGACCTTTTTTTCAACCCAGTAAGATTGCAAAAGAAAAAAACAACTGGATTTAAATGAATCCAATAAGTAATAGACTAGCTGGGGAAGGGAGACAAAAATCCAGGCTTTGGAAATCTACTGCAAGCTCTCCAGCATATTGAGTGGGTGAAGGATTTCAGTCTACATGCTTTTGCAGGGCTACAGGCATGAATAATCTGTGGGAGGATAAGTAAATCTTATAGATGCAAGAAATTAATATAATTGGAAGCAAACAAAAGAGTGCTAGTGCTGTGTGTTTGTGTTTTGCCCCACCCACAATAAAAGCCTTCCATGGCAGAAGTGTGGGTAAGTGAAGTGGCATCTGAGCTGCCTGATGATGCCATGTGCAGCTCCTGTAGCACAGGTGGAGCTCAGTGTACCATATGATAACTGGGACTGTCGTTTTTATTTATTGAGGGACTGTTTGCAGCAGGAGAGCACAGCTGTACAGAGCTGTGCCTCGTGCTGTCAGTCCAGGGGAGTTAATGAAGAGAGCATTGATGGCAGGAATCGGGCACACAGTCTGCAGGGCAGGGCTGCTCACTGCATCCTGGCTTCCTGCTGCTTGCAGAGCAGCCCTGCAGCAGTGCAGCCCTGCAGCAGTGCAGCCCTGCAGCAGTGCAGCAGGATTCCAAGGGCTGCACCAAGGCCCTGGCTCCCCTTGGCAGCACTGCCAACCTTTGCCCCCTCTGCTGGGGTCCCCACTGCTGGCACAGTGTGCCACAAGCTGGGCAGGTCTTCCAGTTCTCCAGCTTTGTAATTTGATTCTAAAAACAAATGGTCCTTCATGCTTTCCAGTCTCCAGAGGGATCAAATTATCATTTTATTGGAAGGCCATCCTAGCTGGGAGAGGATTTTTTCACCAAGGCCTGGCCACATGCAGCAGCAGCTGATGCCAGCTCAAACTGCAGCCCCCAGCTACTGCACCTGAGGAGCTGAAGGGTCTCCCCTGTGAGCTGGGTGACTTTGATGGCCCAGATCAGCTCTTGGCTCATTTGAGTGAAACCAGGCTGATGGAGGAAAAGCAACCAAATTACTCCTGTTTTTTTTCCCCCCTTCTCTCACTTTCTCTTGGCCTCTGTGAAAGAGGGAGAGAAAAAAAGATTTTGCTTTACCAATTTTTATCTCATCTTTTCCTTGGTGAGATGAGTTCAGGTGGTTCCCAGCACAGTTCTCTTCCAAGGCAGCAGCTGGCAGAGAAAAGTTACTGCTGTCAGATCCTCAGCTAGCCCAGGGAGCACACAGGAAGATCTGAAGATAGAGAGAGGATTAAAAGTAGGGAGTTGAACCAGAAAGTTATAAAACTCTGAAGAAAAAAAAAAAAAGTGAAATAATGGAAAAACCCCAGAGTGGTACTGAACAGAAGGAAAAAACCCCAATTACTTCAGAGGAATAGGGAAAAGCAGGAGTGATGAAGTATTAGTGGCTAAATAAGGTACACAAATCTCTTCCTTTTAATGATGACATGCCTTGTTCCTTTATGATGGTAAGTGATGATTCAGATTTAAAGGGAATACTCCATTGTCTGCTTAATGTGATTCTTGGAAAATCTAGAACAAAAATTCATCATTTTCTGAGCATTAGGTGACGTCAAGTGAAAAGATGTTGCAATTCCAGAGAATGGTAATTAGGTTTAATTATAACCCAACTGACCTTCTGTGGTGTTAAAATGTTGGCAGAACTTGTTTGTCTTGGCAAGCCACCCTCTCCTGGAAGCTGCTGTTCTTGTGTTTGGCTTGGAAAGTTCATTGCCATATGGATCTGCACCTATGGATTTCTCCATCACCCATCAAAGGAATAGAGAGAGATCTGAAAAGACATCACTAAAGGAATGTGAAACTACAAGATTCACATCATCTGAAGTAGAAATAATAGATAATATTATCTGCATGTGTGCTGTGAATTACCTAAGCCTTGCAGTACTGTTTATCATGTACTAAAATTTGAAAAATAAGGTGCTGAAGTACAATTATTTTTGAAATTATTTATGCCATACTGTTAGTATTTGTCACTTTTCCTTATAGAGATCTTATTTTTCTCATTGCCTAATTTGAATTCAGGCAAGATTCAAAGAATGTCAGAGATTTCTTTAAAGTAAAAAGATGCTTCTAGAATAATACAAACCAAGGGCATGTTACAGAAACAGAAAAGTGAGAGACAGGCAGAATTTCCCATGGCGTGAGGAAATCATCTGACTCTGCAGATCCCAGGGTGGTTTTTGCTGAGTGTGGTGGCAGCACTGCTGACAGCCCTGGACAACCCAGGGCAGTTGTTTATCTGCTGGCTTTGCACAATGGAAACAGATCCTGGTCCTCAGTCAAACTTTATTACAAACAGTGCCAAGCCTGGGAGATTTTAAAGTTGAAATGTTGTTCTTCCTCTCAAATAATACAGAAATTCGAGAGCTGTTGCTGGAAGCATTTTTTTATAGTTTGCTATTTTTTTAATGCATGTAATATATTATATAGATGTAGAAATAAAATGTAGAAAGCATATCAAGTCTTTACTCCTGGAGCAGAGGCTGTCTCGAGAAGGGAATCAAGAGGTGGATTAGTGTTCACTCTGAAGTTTCTGATTTTTGAAGGAACCAGGAGATGCTGGTGCAGGGCTGTAAAGTGGCAGCAACATCTGACATTTGTGGCCAAACAGCTCAGATGATGGTGGCCCTTCAGGAAACCACAAACCCATTCATCCAACCCCTCCTGGGGCAGGTGATTCCATTGAAGGAGCTTCTGCACAAACACAACCATGCTCATTAATGTTAAAAACAGTTTCTAGTTTTAAAGCACCTCGAGTGGGCTTGTGTCACATTTAGTTTCCCTTGTTGTTGTTGATTCATAATGTTTTGAAGTTGTTTTACTTCTCACAGGTTACTTTTTCAGCCAGGGTCAGTGATGGCTTTTGACACTTGATTCTGAATTTAAATAATTTTCATTGCTGCTGGTCTATATCGATATGAATTTCAAACTCGTCACTGATGTTGATGTTTCACCATCAACCGCTTAAGCTTTCAGATACAAAGAGTAACTGATAAACTAAAAATCTAAACATACACAGGTCTTTTTTTATTCCTTCCAGAGACTGACTCTTTGGGTTGAATGGCAACTAACTTTAGCATTTAATGGCATTTCTCCTTCCCCTGCTCTCCAAAACTAAGATCGAGTTTCCTTCCTGATTGCAAGGTGCAGCGTATATCTAAGCTCATCATTTATCTTGAATTACATAAAATATTGGAGAACTGCTCAAGTAATGAATCTCAATTAGCTGGTAACAAAAATAGTGTGTGAACTTAAGAGAAAGTGTTGTAATTAGACACAGCAGTGTTCCTGAATTCTCTTAACAATTGGGGCTTTAAGGTGTCTTCAAAGAGCAGCAATTCCTCAAAGATTAGGGGCATAGGGAAGGGGAATAGTTTTGCTTTAATAATCCCAGGGTTATTTTTTAAAGGTTCTGGGGCAAGCATTAACTATGGATGTAATTAATCTATTCCTACATGCTTTTAGTCATTTTGTCATATTCATTAGTTCTGCAAGAAGCCTCATGAATCCAGAGTCAGATACAGGATAATTTGCATTTGGGGTTGTTCTGTTTTATATGGACTTGGGCAGGCACTTGCTGCTATCTGATTTCAAAGACTTGAACTTTTCCTAATACTCTAGAGATCAGTGAATTTGTTTTAGCACTTCTCCAAGTTTCTATATTGCTTGACTTCTAATTTTTACCAGGGCCTGACCTGCCTCTAAGTGTGATTCCTCTCCTCCACCTAAAGCAGCGTGTCTGTAAAGCTGCAAGTTTTCCATTTGATGTTAAGAAAATGAGATCTCCCTCATTTTAAAGGCAGCCACTGTCTCTGTTGGTGACAAAGGAGTCTCAGCTTGGTGAGAGTGAGTTACCTTGTCATTATCCTACACTCCCTTGTGTAACTTCATCTGATGAAGCCACCTCAGTTTGTTTGCAGTTCCCTAGCAGCCCTGACATTACTCACAAGCTCTACAAAGCTCTCTGTTGCAATGCCCACACCTTTCCTATTTTTAGGGTGTGGGTATGCCAGCAGTTATTCTGGTGGGGGTAGGTGGAGGGGGTGTATTCCCTCCACGGATTTTGTGCTGCTTAGAGCTATCCTGTTCTCATGCTCAAGCACATTACCTTCTGCAGAAGTCTAAGCTTGCTGGTAGGGTATATGAAGCAGAAAAATTGTTCTGCTGTGTTGCACCTGTTATTAAGCAAGGTTTTTCAAACCGTAGTGTTGCCCCACAGTTCATAAATAATTTCTCCCATGCTGGTGTTTCCATCCTGCTGGGGGCTGAGTGGGTTTCTCACTGCCCCTCCAGTGAAGCAGCACATCCATGATCCTTCCTTTCCTGCTGCTCCTTCCAGTCCCTGATGTGCTCTGTTGCTGTTCTTTGAACTCCTGTGCCTGTGATCCTTCTGGAATGTGACACCTGGAAACAAATGTGGTTTTACTGGAGCTGCCTTCCACCAGAAGGGACTGGGGGTCTGTGATTCTTCCCTGCTCCCTCTCACTCTGGCTTTGCTTTGTGGGCAACAGCATTGGATTCATCTTTGAGCCATAGAATGTAGACATTTCACATTGAATTTCATGAACAGGAAAAGATTTTTCTTTTGCCCCTCAAACTATTATTGAGTTTTGTGTAAATGACGGTGTTGGCATTTAGAATATAGTGGCATTTAGAATATACCACTATAGCTGTAACACATTTTTCAGGGTTTCTCATCCTTCTTCAGCCTTGCTGCAGCATGTCAGATGCACTCCTGTTTCAGAGTTGGCTTTTTGATACCCATTTCCAGGTATCAGTGTTCTCATTATCCTCTGATTATTCAAACTGTGCATTTAGGATTCTGTGACTGTCACATTACACTCTCAGTAACAGCACTATTCAGCTTCTGCCTGTTTAATCAAGATGTCTGGTGGCAGCTTGAGTCGATGATTTTCATTCCCTGTGATAGAGTCATTGACTTCTGGATTCACTTTTCTGTGTCTTGATGGCAAGTGATATGTAGATATGTGTTGGAGACATGCCAGTGTTTTTCTAACCCCCACATGACATCCACAGGATGTCAGATTGTGCAGAAATTGCTTTTAAACTCTTATTAACTTCTTGCTGGGTTAGCTGCTTTTTATGGTTCTAATACAACAATTTCACTGCTTTGCAAGAGCACATGAATATTTTGCTCTTAATTTAGTGAGATCATGCAGATTGCTGTTCCTTATCTGTATCTCTGGTCTTTTTCCATTTATAAATAATACAGCTCTCCAGAGTGAGTGAGCCAGACTCTGTGTGAAGAGTGCTCACCAAAAGAAAGGTCTTCCATTCAAATCCAATTTTGCAATGCAGATGGTGAAGAGATGCCTGCCCTGGCACTGAACAGCAGACAGTGCTTGTGCAGGAATACTTGGCTCTGGAAACTGAATAACCAGGTTAACACTCAGATGAGGCTGAATGAAGAAGCTGTGGCTCTCTGCAGATGAGAGGCCCTGCATGTTGCTGATTTATAAATGACAACACTTCTAAGCCAGAGTGAGCACTGAGGCTTCTTGAGCTGCTGCTGAAGATAAACTTGTCAGTTCAAGGTAATGCTGACAAATAATATAATTTACTAAACAGTCTAAAAACAGCAACAAAAAGAAAGGACATCAACAACAACCCCCCTTTTAAGTGGCTCAGAGCCAATCTTAGCTATTTTTACCAAGAATTTCTGGGAAGAAAACAAACCTTAGCAATATATTCTGGGTATCTGTAATACTATCCTGGAAATGCTCCAGATGGACAGAATTCCTGTGTAAAATAATTTCATTCTCATAATCTCTAGCAAGTCCTCTCCACAGTTGTGGATTGAATTATGAAGCTCCTAGGTACTTACAGATATTTTTTAATGTATTTTGCCATATCCAGCTTGTTGAATAAGCAGCTCTGGTTCCTACAGACAAAATAGGTCTTTGGGAGATTCTGAGATGTCAGGTTCTAAGACTTTTATGCTTAGTTTATACCTGGAAGTTCTGAGATTTTGCAAGCAGTTCTGTGGTATTTTCAACTCATTCAGAAATAGGTTCTGAGAAACATCAATGGTTGCATGATTTTCCAGCCAAATTAGTAAATGCTTATGATGCAACTCATTCAGCTGAGCTTTGGAAAAGCAGCTGGACTAACACAACCTTCCCTGAACCAAACTTTTTATGGCTTAGCTATTAATATTATCCTGGATAAAGTTCTTCCTATAGGGAATGGTTTGAAGTAGCTTTCTTACCCCTTTGATAAGCAGTAATGTATGGCTTGAGTGGAGAAGGAAAGGGAAGCTCAGGCCCATGGCAAAATTTCCTCACTTGGAGTCAGTAGCTCTTCCATCTTTCAGAATCTCTCTAAAGAGATTTCTTTACTAATTTCCATAACCATAAATGGTCACTATATTTAACAAAAGAAAAAAATGGAATAGGGAACTCTAATCCTGCTTTATGGCTCTAAATCAAATTATTTGTATTTTTAAATCTTTGAATTAATTTTATGGAAGGTCACAAGTACACCTCTCCAAGCATATTTCAGTAAAAGCTGCAGAGTGATTTACTTTGGAGCCTTCTGTCTCTTTGCACTTCTACCATTTTTTCAGTGTGAAACAAAGCTGTCAAAATATTTACTTGGGCATGGTGTTCAAACATTCTCATATGGAAATAGTGTATTTAATAACATCATTAACATGAATTCACAAATCCTTTCATCTGGCATCTGTCATTTACTGCATCAACTGAAAAATACCTGACTGCTCAGCCCCATCTTTAAAGAGATTTTTATATGTTTTTTTTAAACATACTGTCTCAATCTTCTCCCCACCATAGTAATGATAATTTGCTTTTCCATCATACCTTTCCTGATAGCAGATCACAACTGTGTTTTGATAAATAAATGAGAAGTATTTTGACACTGATTTATTTACTCTCGTTATAACAGCTTTTGAGAAAGTGTTCTGTTACCCCATTTTTCAGGTGATAAATTAAACAGTGATGAAGTTTGTGACTCACCAAAGTCCCTGTACTGTCCAAAGGTCTCCTTCCAGAGAAGTGAGATGAGGGAAAGTAGACTTAACTTTCTTCTCATCTGAGCACAGGCTCTGTTTTCTTTGGCCCTGCACCAATGTCTGCTTCCAACAGACCTGCAGGGTTTTTCTCAATTCCTTCTTTTGAAAGTGAAGTTTGCATGGATTTTGTTCTGTAGCAGCATCTCATCTTTGCTTTTATTTACTGATAGTTTTATTAATAGGATGGTTAAAACTTCTGCAATTTTTCACATATATATTGCCACAATTATTAGTTGTATTAGCAGTACTTAACTGCTGAACTGTAAAGTGCTTCCTTAGATGGGGAAAATTAGAGTACATGTATTAAATCCATGAATACTCAGGTAAAAATAGTTAGAGTTTCTTTGTCTGATTCTCTTTCCTGTAAAATAGCATCTTGATTTCCAAACCTGGTTAAGAAAAATTAATGTCTCCTTTTTTAATAACTCATTTCCAGTAAAATAAAATTTAGTATAAATGAATTTTCTTAACAGTTTATTAAATGCAGCCATTAGATATTTCTCGCTGACATGCAGCTTTCATCTTTCCATAGTATTATACAAAAGAGATTGCATCTAATTGAATAGTTAAGCAGCTTTAAATATTATTTCATCTTGTATTACTTTCAGAAACCTTGTGAGATATATAAGGGAGATTCAAAAGTCTTTAAAAACAGACCAGTCTGCTTCAGGACTGTATTCTGACAGTAAGGAGACATCATCACTCCTCACTGAAGTGCTCAAAACCTCACACAAGCACTTTGATCTTTTCCATTTGTCTTTGGGGAGAATTTGGCAGTGTTCAGGTCAAATAAAACCAGAATAATTAAAATAATCCATTTCACATACAAGTATTACAGCAAACTACCTCTTGATATTTTTTAACTAAAAGCAGATGGCAGGGGTTATTTACTTTATTTTGGGAATATTTCATTTGCAGGGAGGTTGCATTGAAGGAGTGTGAGGCACAGCTTTTTCTCCCAGCTTCTGAAGCCTGCTCTCCCCTGCTCTCCCAACTCCCTGCCTCACTCCTGGCTCCAAGCCCAGGCATCCCATCCTTAACCCTCCTTCTGGCTTTTAAAAAAGGCATTTTGTGCTCACCCATCTTCCTTCATTCAGATTAGCTTCTTGACATGGCAGAGGCACAGAAGGGAGTTTTTATGTTTTCTCTGTCTCATAAAATTCAGATCTGGGAGAATTAACACTGCTACTCACTTCCTCAAACACATTCAAACTATTCATCCAGTGCCCAAATACTCATAGTAGTGGTGAGGAGTTTCGTAGCTCTAGGGAATCATTTAGACTAGTCAGCCAAAGCCAGAATTAAAATTTAAAATGCAGTTGGCAATGATTATTAATCAATTAGCTCCAGGGAGCTGTCAAGGCTTCCTAACCAGAGTTAGAATAACAAGAAGTATTTTTGAAATAATAAAACTAGTTCCTTAATAAAACTTGTCTCCTCCTTCACACATTTATTAGTAAGATGATGCCTAAAAAGGTATCAGTAATTACTTTTATATGAATGAAATTGAATTGGAATGAGAGCCATCTGCAGGAAGCAGTAATTGGCAGATCAATTTCTTTAAGAATACATGACTTGAAATCTTAGCAGTGCAACACATATCACAGGATATTAGAAGGGGGAATCTTACACTGCCCTGAACATCTTGGTGTGACAGCAGATTTTATTATGCAGTGAGAGATAGCTGAATATCTCAGCTAATCAAAAAAATGTGAGTGGGCTGTGAAGTGCTGAACACTTCTAGGTTGATCTTGATATTGTCCCTTTGTAGAGCTCTTCTGCAAAAAGAAAAGTCATTCTGTAAGGTTACAACCTGAGAAATTCAGAGGCCATGGGGTCTGCAGCACTCCATCCACCTCTGCCATACTTCTGATGAATGCAGCTGTGGGATGTCCAGGCTGGGATGTAAAAAATGACAAGGATGGCTGACATGTATTTTTGTTTTGGTTTTTTTCAAAGGTTTCTATATATATATTCTTGTTGGTCCAGAATAACTCCAAATGTGGTACGTCTCAGTTGCACTGTAAGAGCCACTTGTGGGATGGGTTATTTGAAGAGGGCTACATTTTCCTGTAGCAAAAATGAACTTTGCCTAACTAGCCAACAATAAAAATACTTGGGTTTCATTTAGAACAAAAAAATCCTGCAAATGTAATTTCTGCAACAGTGCATCAAGGGCTGGTATCCAAATTGATAAACAGCAGTTCTTCAGTGCTGTCCTAATAGAACTCACTTCAGTAAAGGGGCTCAGTAGGAGTTTGACAATCCCATATTTGACAGTTTGACAGTTCTGTACCTACAGCACATTGCCATCAGAACAAGCCAGCTCTGTAGAAGAGTTACAGGGCCAGTCCTGCAGCACAGGCTCACGGTTCAGCTTCCATTTGAGGGGTGAATTTCCCCTTTCCTGGAGGGTGCATGAGGGAGTCCCTGGACACCACAAGGGATGGGATTGATTTGAGGCCAGCTCTTTGTCAGGGCTGTCAGGCAAGGAGGGCACACTGGTGGTGTCTGTTCACAGATGCTGCTGGCCCCCATCCTGCCTGGCCATCCTCCAGACTGCTGGGCTGGGTTTCACCCCCCAGAGGTGACCATGGTCCACCCTCTGAGCAGCTCCTGTTCCTCAAAAACCTGGGGAAACACCACTGGGAAAGGTGCAGGAAGAGGATTTGAATCTTGTGGGGAGGAGAGGCCAGCTGGAATTAGATCTGCTGGATGCTGAGGCAGCAAGGAGAGATGTGCCTGGTTCTGGGATGTGATGCAGGTCAGCATTTGGCATCTCCTTAGAACCAGAGCATTGTTACAGTGAAATGCTGTTCTGGACTTTGGATCAGCAGAAATCCCTTGGCTGTGGAAATCCCTTAGGCTTTTGCAAAGAGAAAAACCACACAGAAACACCCAACCTGGCAAATTGAAGACATCTGGGTACAGAAGGGCTGCCCATTTCCAGCAGTGCTGCTGCTCAGAGGCCCAGCTGGATGAGGCACCTTCCCAGGGTGCCAGCCTCACTTTGCAGCCTCAGGGCTTCCTGAAACAGCCTGCAGAGCACAGGAACACAAACCTTCAGCTCACTGTAATAAGCACTGAATTGGTTCTTGGGTGTGCTGGCTGGTTCAGAGCAAACCCAGTCAGCCAATTTCAGTATCCAAATCCTCCTCCAAGTGGCCATTTCTTCATCCCTCCTTAAAAGCTTTCACAGATGAAGTTTCACATCAAGTTTTTTCTCTTACAGCATTATTTTTAGCATTGCAATATGGAAAACCATGACACTTTCATACATTTCTTGTGTTTTATTCATAAAACACAAAAGTTTGGATGGGTTTTGGTGTGGTTTTTGGTGTGTTTTTTTTTTGTTTTTTTTTTTTTTTTTTGATGGTGTACTTTTTTGTTTTGTTGTTTGTTTGGACATTTAAAGTTTTAGAAGGTGATTTAAAATTTTAAAAGCAATGAAAATGAGCTCCTCATTTTGAATCTGTGCCTTTGCAGGAGTATTCTGTGCCACAATCGGACATTTTTGGTGTAACAGTAAGGGAGAAGAGAATTGACCATATTTGTTTTCTCTGGGTCGGGTAGCATATTGCTCATCTGATCTTCAGAAAGCATTTATATAAATGGACTTGTGCCAACTTTTGGAAAGGATTTTACGTGCAGCTGGCTCCTTACATGATTTTCATACAGAGTGTGGGGCCCTCTTTATCTGGTCGTACCCCCCAGGATGTTCTTCATGGGAGGGAGCCATAACAGTTGTTTTCATTTTCCCTTTCCCTTATTTCTGGTGCAGGAATCAGTGTGACCAGAATTAAGTGCAAGAAAAGATGGACATCTGGAGAGGAGATGGGACTTTGGGATAACACTTGGTTGTATATTCCTTGCAGGAACAGAACAGATTGGCTGTGAAGAGCTCAAATTCTATTTTTTATTCTTCTTCTGTGATAATTCAACTCCTGCTTTGTGTTCTTTTTATGAATACATGTAAAATAAAAAGCACATTTAGCTTAGAAATACAGCAATAGTAGCTGTGGGCTTTCAAGCCTGACCTTTTTGTTATTACTGAAAACAACAGCAAGTTCTCAACACGTTATTACTGCTATATATTTCTTTTTCAAATCAAAATGCAGTTTTGCTGCAGGTGGGCTAATGTGGATACCAGCAACTAAATAACTATATCAGGAAAATAATTTTTAAAGAAATTGCAAAGGTTGAATGCTGTTGGCATTTGCAGGTGGGTTGGTGCCTGTGAGAAGCTGAATCCCAGGGAGGCACCTCACTTGTACCAGATGTACGAGACAGGAGCTCTCCTCACGACCTGCTGCATGGTTTTGAGGCATTGTTACAATTTTCTGGGTCAACTTTTCTTCCCACCAATCATCTGTCTCATCTGTTTATACTTGAAGCTCTTCAAGGGAATGTCTCATGTTGCGTTTGAGCAGGGCCTGTGGTGGGGGAGGAAGAGGATTTCGAGCTTGGCTGAAGCTGCAGGTTGCAAACATAATATAAAACCTCACAAATAATGGCAAGTGATAAAAGTACATGCAGTAAAAGATAAGCTCTGATAAATATTTTATGTAGATCTAATCAAACTTGGCTTTATGGCACAAACGCCCTTTCCTTTCACTTTATAAATACTTTCTAAGAAAATCCTGTGACCTGTTTGCTATACAGATGCAATCTGTCCTAATACTGGACATAAGGACAAAAATGGGACACTTAAAAGCACATTTATTTTTTCCTGCATGTGTGATTCCTAAATTTAAAAAGAGCTTCCTCCCCTTCCCTTTTCACAAGTCTATAGTCATTATACTGTGTCTGAACCAGATGGAAGAATATATTAAAAAATGTTTTTAAACCACAGATTGAAAAATGGTGCCAGGATTTTCAACCAAAAATGTGGCACTGATTCTAAAATCTGTTGACAATTTTAGAAAGTTTTCTTTTGGCAAACGAGCTCCATTAGTGTCTTTTCTTTCTTCCAGGAAAATAAGAAAAACCTTTATCTGAGTCATAATTTAGTTAGATTCCAAACTGGATTTGAGAATATCAGCATAAATATATTAACTTTCTCTAGGGATTGGAGTTGGGGCATAAACAGATTAATCCATAACATGAGAAAAACACAATTAAAGGCTGTAGTTGTCTCTTATGCCTAATATTGGGTCTTACCACAGGTCTGTGCTTCCAGGATTTTAACTACAGCCATTCCAGTCCAGTCTCAGAAAATCTATCTAGAATTTAAATTTTGGCTGTTCTTTCCAAATGAGACCAATCAGCATCACACACTCTTGAACTGAGATTTCTTCTTACATTGGGTTGAGCAATGAAGTTCTCCATGAGGCAGCTTTCTGGGCATGCAGTTTTGTGTGGAACACCAGACTTTCAAAAAATATCTTTGTAAAAGTAAATCCATTTTAAGTACCCCTGAGAGAAATAGAAGAAACTCTGAATACCCCCAATAAAAATAAACGCTTTTATATTTCCCTTTAAATAATTGTACGTGTTGTAACTGGAGAAAAAATTATTATTCCTACTTCACTATATGCTCTGTAAGGGCATGTGTTAAACTTCCATCCACATCCATATATTTTTATATATCCATATAAAACCTCCATCCATAAAATGGCTCTTCTCCCACAAGACTGAGCTTATGCCAAATTTTTGCTCCCTCTGTGCTGCTTCCAGGGGTTCCAAGGAGCCTCTTTGGGGTGCAGCATTCCCTGCTCACCTGTTGGCCATATGTGCATTGGGCTCACCTCTGGACTGCCCTGATAACAGCATTCAGAGTTTCCAAATTCAGGCCTTATAAGGGCAGTGAGTGGTCTTTAACACCAGTGCATGGGGTTTTTTAAAGAGGCTGCAATTGTGTGCATTGCACTGTGAAATATTCCAGCACATCCCTTGAGTGCCAAGGGTTTCAGCAAGGCTTTAAATATTTTGAAGGGAATTTTTTGGAGTATGGTTGTTCTTTATTGAGGAAACACCTGTTATCCACATTTTATGGGTAGGGTGGTGAGCTCAGGAATGATGCTGTTTGCAGAGAGTTTGGGGAATAAAGGGTCTAACTTGATTCCTGCAAGCTTTAATTGTGTGCCGTAACTCCTGTTCATCCTTCCTTGGGGTGGAAGGACACAGGTGATCCTTAAGGACAGGTTGCAGAGTGGTGAATCTGTGTATCAAAACAGAAAAGTACCCAGAGGAAGAATGTGACTATTTCTATGTAGTGTTGTTGATGCTTTTAATGTTTTCCATAGATCTTTTCAGTGGAGCCCTGACTGTGGTGCAATGAGCCAGACCTGGAGGGAAGCTTGGGGATGTCAGACATGGGATAAATCACAGGAGAACTGCAGGAGTCTGTGCTCTGAGTGCTCCTCAGGGCTGGAGAAAACTTTCAGGTTAATTCCCTGATGTTAAACCTGCTCTTTATGCTGGAGAAATCCAAATTTGATGGCAATCTGCTTTTCTTTGAATAGATACTGAGGCTGAAAGGTGTATCCAGGGTGGGCTGCACTGCCAGGGGCACTCATCTGGAGCAGTGGATGTAGGTGAGGTGTCCTTGCATCTGGCACACAGCAGTGTTTTGGTGTGCTCTGGAAGGTGTCAGCAGTCACATCCCTGTCTGTCTTTCTGGTTTCTGGAGACTTTCCTCCCACCCAATAATTTTTTCAAGTGGAATCAGTAAAATGGTTGATTCTCAGCCCTGAGCTTTTCTGCACTCAGTGATTATTTGCTGGTTGTGACAGCTCTGTAGAGTTTTGTCCTGGCCAGTAGTCTCAGCAGATGCATTGTGTTGACTTCCTGAATCCAATTTGTAACAATGATGTTTTTTTCATACTGTGTTTCTGGAACCAATTTGCCTGCTTTCCCTTCCCCATCTCCTCCTCCCGGGACACCCCAGCGAGAGCTCTGCCCTGCACACTCCAGTTGCCTTCTGTTTGCCTCCTTGCACTGCCTGAATTCCCATGTTTTGGGAGTAGATTTATGGGAGACGACTGTAGACACACTAAAAATCATTTATGAGATAGACCAGTGAGAATCTTGGGCAGTTTTTCTACATGAGACTCTCCTGCTAAAAAAAACAAAAGCCCAAATGTAAAATTTCCTAAGCTGCTTGATTTATTTGATTCATTTCCTCTGTCTATTCAATTTCAAAGCCATTTAGGAAGATCATTCGCACAAACATTTAAGTTCTCTTTAACTAAAGTCAACCAACGTGCTTTTTCAATGAGCTGGAGCTCATGAGAAAGATTCAAACATTAGCTGTATAAAGAAGGCAATTAGTGTTTGTACAATATATTGAAAATTAGTGCGAGGCACCCTGGAATAATACATGTTTTACACATGTATATTTTTCAACCAATTCCATAGTTTGTACTAGATCCTGACACAGATCATTCCACAAGATACTAAATGAATTCAAACTGTGAAAGAAGTTGCAATTGTCTGTAAAAAAAAGGGGTTTAACTGTAATGTGGTTGGTTTTGCTCTGTATATTTGATCACTCGAAGGAAAAGCCTTTTTTCCTGCTGAAGTATGTCAAGGAAGCTTATCTGCATGTAAACAGCAAAATGAAATCTCTCTTGTGTTGCAAGGGTTGAAGTTTTCTAGTTTAGAAGTCGAGCATTTCTAAAAATGTACTAATGATGTCATCCTAATAACAGGAGGTGTTCCTCTCACTTCGTCATGGAGTGATTCTTTTCCATAGATTTTAAAGCTGTCACAGGAGTAGAAAAAAGCTGCCATAATCATAGCAATCAGTGGAAAAGTTTTATTTTAATAACTGTTGGGGGAGCAGCCGTCATGTTATCTGCATTAGAGATTGTGCACCCATTATCAGGAGTGTTTTGCCCACAGTTTGATAGGAGTTTGGGTCAAGAGAAGGACCATTTGCCTGAAGGAGAAGAAACAGGCATTGTTGATTCAACTATGGATGGACTACCAGTCAAAAACTTTGGAGTATTTTCTGAAAATAGGAATACACCTATAGCTATGAAGGAAAATACTATTTTTTTTTTTTTGTTTTAATAATGTAGCATTTAATTCTAATAGGACAGATCACAAAACAAAAGAAATGCCTTGTGAGGCTGTGGTGCTATAATGGACACAAATGTACTTTCTGCAGTTGATTATGTTAAAGTATTTGTTTATATGAATTACTGTGGTGTATATAGAGCAGAAACTTTCAGGAAGACAAACTAAAACTTTTGTTTGTTTCTGCAAGAGAATTCACAGGAGTTAAAGTCCATATGGAGTCTTGGATGCAGGAGTACAACAACTCTCCTTAACTTGTAGAAGAGAGCATATGGTTTTAGTAATAGGTTAATAAGAGCAATTAACCTCATAGTGCACTCATTTGTTGGTCTCAGTTGTTTATAAACTAGGTAATAAAGATATTTTAACATCCTGTAGTTTTATAGGAGATTAAGTGAAATCGGGCTGTATTTTTTAAGTTTCAGTGCCAACAGTACTCAGGTGATACTGTGATAGAAACATAAAATTAGCAGAGTAGAAGATTCAGAGTGCTCTGTGGTGTGTCCAACCAATGGGTATCATCACAAATGTTGAAATACATAGAATAGTTTAGAGAAATACAAACATACGTTAAAGGTTTTCATTAGAGAGGAACTGTTTGCCTGGGATGCAGTCACAGATCTGTCACTCAGCTTGTTCTTGTCACCTTGCAAAGACTGTAATGTGAACTGTTTCCAGGCTTTATTTATGTAGAAAAGAATTCTAAACTTACCTTCTCCATCTTGAGGATGAGCCTCATAAAAGAATAGCCTTAAAAAGCACTGGCATTGCTTTATTTTGTTTGTTTTGAAGGACTTCCTGCAGAAGTCCCAGTTTCTCTGCAGGAGCTGCTGTGTTTGCCTGGCAAACAGAATCAGTGGGTACAGATGAGCAGGTTGCTGTTGGCCCCACAAACTGCACCCACAAGAAAAGCCATTTTTACTTCATTCTCTGTTGGCTCTTCACACTTCATGTGGTGTCATTTGTTGTCCAGCTGGGCACCTTGCTGCAAAGACACCAAGGGTTGTGTGATTTTGTTTTACGATTACTTTGGGTTCTAGGCTGGGGTTGATTGGAGGAGAGATGCTTTCACCATAAAAATAGTTTTTTATTTAATTCTATAACTTGTATCAGTCAGCTTTTTGGCCTCCTGATTTTGTGCAATATCTGTTTTGAAAACTTCTGCCAAGTTATTATTATTATTCCAAAAGAAGCCTCTAAATCAGCTCATCTGTAGAATTTAGCTCAAGCACATAAAGGATGATATATTGTGGTTATTGGTTTTGTCTGTCCTTCCTGATTTACTGTTAATGGTCTGATTTTTACCTTATATTTTGGTTATAAGCTATTTTGATATATTTAGCTGATGATAACCCTAATGAGCTGTGATTCTTTTTCTTTATTCTGAATTTGAACATCAAGACAATAATTTCTCTTTAGGTTTTCTTCAGAGGCTTCCATGAAACCTTTCTATACAAATTTGTGGTCTCATTTTTTTTTTCTCTTTCATTGAATTGACTGAACAATGTATTTGCTGGTGCAGCATTCACCAAAGATGAGGACTCTTTTGCTTTATTGGACTTGACAGTGTTTAAACAATACTAATTCTCATACCCAGCTGGCTTTTCAACTGATTTCTGTGCTCTCTATTGCTGTGTAAAACAAGCTGGAACATTAATGGCATCTTGCATGCTACCCTCTGGAGACCTACTTTTCTTTAGAGAAAAATCAAATAAATGTGAAAGTTTCTGGGTTTTCTCCTTATTTTTTTTTCTTTCTTTTCAAATGATACTTTAGTGTGCTGTCAGATTTTGTACATGTCACAATACTAATTTTCAAGCACATTATTTTAGAAAGCAGTCTTCATTTCATAGATAGATTTACTGGTTTGCTCATTTTTAATTGAAATAAATGCCTTTATCTAAACCAAAATATACCAGCTTTAAAAACATGTTCAATATGCAGATGAATGTGCTATTTTAACCCAGCTAAAATTTTGTATATTGAAAATGTGTTTGCCAAACAGCCAACAAACATTTGCAGATGTTAATCATTTGTTCAGCCTCTCACTTTTAACAGTATTGAGTATTCTTCATGAGAGAGAGAGAGACATAAAAATCCCATTTTTCTAGCCTGTAAATATAAATATTTAAGTCATGATTTAGACAAGCCCAAGCCTTAAAACGTTTGCTGCTGAAGGATGAATTTTGTCTGTTTAGAGCAGCCGTCTGTGATGGGCTGCAGCCATTGCTGAGGTGACCATTGTAGCACAAGTCTCTCCTTCCCGTCCTTCAGAGGCTGCTTAATTTCATATAAATTTCAGTTTATAAAAACAGCAACTTTCTGAAACCCAAGCTTGATTCTTGTCCCCTGCACCTCCCCAAATTCTCAGTTAGCCCTGCAGCAGGGGTAAGGATTTGGGGTGCTCCCTTGTCCTGGTCAAATGAGGGCAGTGACCTGTCATAAAGGCCTGGCCAAAGCTGGGGGGTGGGATTGGATATTTAACTTCAAGGAATCAGAGATTTCTAAAGAAAATTTCTAACCTTCTTGGCTATAGTATCTCCTATAATTTTTTGCAGAGAAGCCAGGTGGCCCTGTACAAAATGTGTGCCAGTATCTGTGTCCCACAGTGCCATGACACTGTGTGTCATGCATACAAAGTCACTTGGAAGCCTTGTAGGGAATATTTTCTAAATAAAGAATGTTTTGATATCACAGTATTCCATTTAAGTAATTTTTCCCCCTGATTTTCTACAGCTGGTCTAAAAACCCAGAAGAATGGAAGTTTCAGAAGACAAGACAGACATGGCTTCTCCTGCACATGTATGATAAAGAGAAGGTTTGTATTCATGCTGCTTTTTCTCAGAACAAATATGATACAGGCTTATACATTAGTTATAGCTATTCTTTATTAACCAAAACTTCCTAGTACTAGCCATGCACTTGTCTCATAATTTTTTAGTAACTTACAAATTACTTTGTTTTTAACCAAGATGCTGAAGCATTTTAATTGCTTGTCACTGATCTTTTTATTTTGTTGGTGATCATTGTCCTGTGCATGCTAGATTTTTATACTTGATATATAGCAAGCATAAAGAGAGCAGATTCATGATTTATTTAAATCTGGAGTTTGCTGAGAATTTGAGTCATATCCTTAGTTTGAATTTCCTCATGTGGAACCCAATACTGCGAACCACAGTTCTCATATTGTTTCAGATATCTCTGGGCTCCATGGAAGATGTACAACCATATTGCCAAGATGTTAAAATAGCTCTCTCATTTAAATATAAGTGAAACCTGATGTTGATTGTGAAAAGCATAAAGTATAACCAGAAGCCAGGCTTGAATCCATACTGAAATCTGTTCATTTCATAACTTAAGAAACAACACACATGGAATTTCCTATAAGTATCTGACCATTGTGGTATCAAATGAGGGTGTCAGGTCATTAATTTTGTTGTGCAATAGAACAAACCTCTGCCCATTTGCACAGTGTTTCACTTGTTGGTTCATTTTGTTGACATTCAGTTAAGTTTTGCTGATTTTTTTGTGTACACTTGAACATTTACTCATACCAATCATCCTGACCCAAATTAGTCAGCAGCTCTAAAGCCAATCACCTGACATTGGGTGTTACCTTTTTAGACAGCCAGATAATTAACAACAGAGTTTCATGAAGGCCAAAATGTTCACATGGTGTAAATACTTTAGCAAGATGGGTTGCAGAGTACAAATTTGATTTTGGGTTCTGGGTTGTTTGCTCTATCTTCTGTTTTTTTAAGTTTCTCTCTTTAAAGTCTTTATCAGCCTTTCAAAATCAGTGTATGCTCTTCAAAGCTACCTAGAAATTGTTTGGCAGGCAGAAGGATGTTTTTACTTTTTTACCTGTTTACTTTGGTTTTGTGTTGAAATATGCTGGGACACAATGAACTGTAAGTAGCATTTGTTTTATGTATCAAAACACAGTTTAACTCCTTATTTCTCAACACTGAAATGAAACTTCCTTTTTCTTAAAATTCTGATGGAAGTGCTCTGATTTATTTAAATTCACATATTTTGTAGTTTAATAATCAGAGGAGCATTGAATATGAGCTTCAGAGAATGCTTAACATCTGCATCCAGATTCAGTGAATTTACTAGAACTGCTCAAGTGCTTATAATTAAGCATATGATGAAGTCTCTTTCTTCATCAGGACCATAGGGAGGGCACACCCAGCTTCTTTTGAATATTTTTTTTTACCCAAATTCAACTTCCTGTCCATTACAGAATGAAATCTGTTGGTAATCCAAGCATGACTAAAGTACAAAAGGAGACAGAAGTTTCTTTCCTTCCTAAGCCGCATCTTTGATCTCATGGTGTCACTTGGATGCCTACTGAAGAGCCATGCAAAGGCCTGAATCGAGTTTCCTGTACTGATGGGCCTCTTTCTCTAAGAAATAAGTTGAGGTTTTAAAATTTGCTGGATAAATGGTGTTTTAAGCTCCTTTAAGATCCATCTGGTGGCTGGCTGACAGCTTCCAAGCCAGGCCTGTGTACCTATGGTCTGCATACTTCTCCAGCACCCAGGATTAAATAAACACTAGGTTATTTGTTGGTCTTTATCATCTGGCACAGCATTTTAGGAAGTTGCTAGATCAGTCTTCAGCTTTTGGATTTCAGGGCGTGGTGGGGTGGCTGAAGTTTCCTTGGAAGGTGACCCAAAATGCAGCCTGGCAGCAACGAGCTGAACTTCTCTCTGCTGGTATCTGTGTTTGCTTTGCAAAATATGTGGGTGTCTGCAGGTCTCCAGGTCTGAAAATACAGAGGATAAATTAAAAGTGAGAACTGTTTTTTTCCTGGTATTCTTTCCTAGTGTTTCCCTGCTTTTCCCAAAGACAGGAATTATTTCCCTTGGGATTATTTCCATATTAATCAGCTCCAGTGTATATTAGGAAGTTAGGAGAGAGGAAAGATTGGTGTGTGAGAGAGAAAAAGAAACAAGAAAAAGGTCAAAACAGTTTAACAAAAGAATAATAACAAAATCCCATAAGCCTGGCTTTGACTTCCAGAGCCATGCTGGGAGATCTTGATCTCCAATTTCAAACCAGCCTTGAACTGACCTTGGAAGAAGGATTGTGTTCCTCCTTGGAAAACTTCGCCAAGACCCCTGAAATTACTGCTTTTGTACTACTGTATTTGAAGAATTTAAATTTGGATTTCATTAACTTTCTTTGTGTGTTCCAGTCCTTGCTATGGCTCTGCTGTCTGTGTAAGTCAGGAGGAAATATGATCTTACCTTGCCCACGGGGTGCTGTGTTGTGAGCTCCTGATGAAATAAACCTCAGAGCTGTGTTATGTTAAAGGAAAAAAATCAGACTTTTTGAACACCAGGACACCCTTAGGGCCAAATGCTAAATATTTTCTAGGCTTCAGGCAGCCTCATGTTAAGTCTGCACACTTAGGATTTCTAAATTTAGAGCAGGCTTTCAATTGCTCCCTCAAGCCATTTGCTTAAATGATATAATAATAACTGTACTTCCACAGGTATGTCTATGCCATGAGCTCTGAGAACAAGAGTTGTAAATTACAGAGATAATTTGGCCAAGGTTTGAAATGTGGAAATGTTACTGACATTAAAAGCTCAGTACTGAATATCTGCATTAAAGGAACACTGTCACACTGGGATTGTTTGTGTCTAAATGAGTTCATCTGTTATTAGTACCAGCTTATTGTGAGTGAAAACTTTCAAAAATATAGATATTTTTCACTGTGTTTGATTTGTATAGTATAACAGCGCTTCATATACCATCCATTTCAGTGTTCGTCATTGTAAAATTAATATTTCTTTTGTAGCTGAATTGTTTCTTTAATGCAAGAGTGTTTGTGTGAAGAATTAGAAGGTTTTCCATAGTGTACAAGTTACGAGGCTGAACGCAGACTTTAAGTTTTGATTTATTACTTTGTAATACCCCTGATTGATGAAGGCAGTGTTGGAATATTCTTTCTTCCTCTTCTTTTGGAGTGATAGAAGTTTTAGTGATCAAAGTTCGGCTGCCAAATGTCCATGGAGAAATAAGTTGTAAATTAAGTGTCTGTTGAAGCTCTGTCTTCTCTGAAATGTTGATACTTTGCAGAATCGAAACCGCCCTCGAATAATTACTCTTGAATCCTTTAAATACTTACGTATGTGTTTAACTTAACTCATGTCAAGTTATATGTGTAAAGTTAAACATGGAGAAACATATTTGCAGGGTGAGATCATTTTAACATCTCATGATTCACAGCAAAAAATATCCTGTTATTGGCTGAAACCTGCTCCACAGATACACAACATGAAGTTGAGATCAGCGTAGGTCTGTTCACATATTCCTTTTTAAAGTACTTCAGTATGAAGTACTGAATAAATCCTTCCAAAGTCCTTGCTAAATTATTGTC
Organism: Melospiza melodia melodia; assembly: GCF_035770615.1. NCBI lineage: Eukaryota > Metazoa > Chordata > Aves > Passeriformes > Passerellidae > Melospiza > Melospiza melodia. The sequence continues at coordinate 5,480,593 of NC_086211.1, forward strand.
AAGATTAATATAATGATCATTTAAATTGTATGTTGTACCAGATAAGCTAAAACTTAATCTCTGACTAGTTAATTAGAAAGGGAGTGAAATGTGGATAATGCAACTGTAGATGACTAAAGTGCTTTTAATGTTAGACATGTTGGTAGAGCCTATCAGTTTTAGTCAGCATGATTTAAAAATTATTTCCATATGTCTGAATTTGAGTTTGTTTTTCAAATTAAATTCTAGTCCTTTGTATCAGCATTCTGTCAAAGTGTGCGATAGTGGGTGGTATCTCATCTTAGCAAACAGTTTTTTGGGTAAGGGTGAGGGGAATTCCAGCAAAAATCTTCCCTCAGACATATGCATGCAATTCTCACTGAATTTAGTGAGATTTACATGTGTGTTTCCAAAAAGAGGGTTTGGCTAATGTGTTTTGTTTTTTCTTCCACCAACCCTCATAGCCTTGGGCTCCCTGTCAGGCAGTGTTTGCATTTGCTGATCAGCGTTTCCACATCTGCTGAGCATTTCCTCTCAGATGCTTTGCCCATCTGAGCACATGACAGTCCTCTCACCAGAGTCCATCCATCCTCCTGGCAGCTTGAACCTTGGCAGGAAACATTTCCACTTGGATTTCCACTTGCAGTTGGACCTTGGCAAACACCAAAGCCTGTGCCATTCTCCTGATTGTCTTTCAGGTGATGCTGTGACATGATTGTGAATGCATATTGAGAGGGGCGATAATAAACCTGTTTTTCCTTCCTTTTGTTTTTTCTTCCAAGGTTCCAGACAAGTATTTCACCATTTTACTGGATTATCTGCAAGGGCTTCAGGGCAATGCACGAGACAAAACTGTGCAGAAAGCTGAAGCTTTTATGAAGGAATTTGATGGTTCTGATGGAGAAGACCCAAACCTGCTGGGGAAGTGTGAGCGCATCAGACAAGTTCTACAACTGCTGTCCTGAGAGTATTTCTGTGTCATAATTGTTGTCTGGTGGAGGGAAGGAGAGCATGTCACACACAGAGGCTGTAAAGGATTTGTAAAGATAATGCTAAATTTTATACTCGTAATTTTTTCCAATTGAAAATATTTATCATGTTTTGAGGTGATGAAATAAAAATAACTATATAGCCCATAGTCTTGCTATTAATCATATTGCACCTCTTTAGAAGAATAAACCTCTCTCCCTCTCATTAGTTTTTCTCCATTTCCCCCTCTAATTACTGTTAAATATGAGGAACATTGTGGCTCCTAATATGAAGAGCAAAGGAACCAACATAAAGCCTGGAGGGTCTTTTACAATGGCAGCTTTTAAAATGAGTGTACAGTAGAGTGCATGCTCAGCCAGCTGTAATCTCTCACTTTCAGCTTCAGAAGGATGTCACTTGGATTTGGGAAAGATCATTTTCAGTCTGTTGAACACAGGTTGTATAATTGCTTATTAGTACTTCACACGGTGATCTGGAGATGCCATCAGCTTTGTTGGTTTTCTTTTTATATTTTAAAGTTTTCAAATGCATTAGGGCAATTGTTTAGCTACTCAGATAATGCACAGATGGGAACAGATTAAATCCTTGACTATATGTGGTGAAATCATCACATTGTAGCTAAAATTAGCCTACAATCAGAAGTGCTGTGCTGTATCCAGCCTGCCAATATTGCATTTTTCTCTTCCTCTTGCAACTGGCATCCAAAAGAGTTAATTCGTGTTCATTCCTTTTGGCATGGGACGTTTGTCACTTATGAACATGCTGAAAGTGAGGCTTTCAAGTAAAAACCAAGGACATTAATTACTCAAAGTTGGATGATTGGCTTATTTAATAACACTGGTATTCAGACAGAGTTCTTGACCTGATTCTTTAATGTTTCTGCAAACATTGTTCGTACTTTATTAATAACAACTATATGAAATGTGTGGTGGTGTAGAAGAGTGGCTGTCTTGGGGAATTACAGCTTTAATTTTTGGTTGAAGGAGGGGAGGATCTGTGGATATGCAGACCTGATTTCCAATAAGAAGCATTTGAGTGGATTTGACAGCTTTCATTGTCATGGCTTAGTACAAATCTTTGAAAGTATGAAATGTATTACTAATAACAAATAACTTACGCTTTCTGACTTACTGAGAAGGATGTTTTCAGCCAAAAAAGACTAGAAGCCAGCATGCCCTCCTCTAAAAGAATAACTGGGATGGAGTTTGGCACAAGAAGGGGCAGAATTGAGCAGCAGTGTCCAGGTTCTTCATTGAGCTGCTGACAGTGCCTCAGGGCACAGCTGGATGAAGGCTGCAGAGGAGAGAGCCAAAGCCTTTCTGAGCTGTATAGCACTGATCTTCCAGTGAGAAACCTGGTGAAAAGGATCTGTAATAAAAATAAGTGATCCTGACATTTAGTGAACTCATAAAGATCATTGGGTCATATATTTTACATGTGAGAATATGCAGCTGGGAAAAGCTGCTGTCCCTCCAAGCAGAAGCTGATATTTGTTTCTTTCCATGAGGGAAAATAGGAATTTTTCAGGAATGAAGTTTTCAAAGTATCTTTTTGTGAGTTTATCATTGCATGTTAGATGTCAGAGAAGAATTTTGTTCTCCCTCAAGACATTTGAACATCACCACTTGATTTCTCTGTCACACAAAAATGTGAGTCCTCATTGTGCACTCAACATACCTCCTAGCTTAAAAGCACAAGCACCTTGCAACTGCACTTTGAAAAAGAATTGTAAAAAAGATGATAAAGGTAAGATCTGGGCAAAAATATGGGAGCCTTTTATGATTTTGACATATTTGGCAAGATTTGCCTTTCTTGGACCTTAGTCTTGACCATGTATAAATGCTGACAAATCTGTAAGAAGAGAAGCTTTGTAGATCAAGAATGTCATGTTTCATTTTATATCAAATGATCTTAAAAGCACACAAGGCCTGTCAATCTGGAGGCCATGTGAACAGTAGTATTTACAACAAAAACAGTTAGATCCTCTCACCAGCACAATAATAGACCTCTGGGAATAGGTCCTGCTCTGCTCTCCTCTTCCTCAGCTGCAATTCCAGCTTTCCCTTCAGTCCCACTGATTGCTGGGGGAAGGTCATGGTCCCAGGGCTCTGCTTCTTGCAGTTATGGAAAATTCAGAAGCTACAGTTGAAGGTAATTGTTGCTGTGGTTGTGTTTGGCAGAGAAAGCAAAGCATGGTGCTTTCTGCCTCGTGCCTTTTGCTGTAGGTACTGTCCAATTGTCAGGGGGCTCTTGAAATTGGGTAAAAGATTTGTAAAACTGCTGCTTGGTGGTGCTGTGCCTTGCATATCAGAGCTCAATATGAAATATTCTAAGAGTTGTCTAATACTTGATGTTGTAGTGCAAATAGGAAAGGACACTTTAATTGCATTTCATTTTTTTACTTGGGCACCTTTTCTTCAAGAATTTTCAGCCGTTTGTTTTGGCAATCAAGTCATCTTCTCAACAGCCAGGAAATGCAAGGGCACACATTTTTGGGAGATCTGTATTGCTAGATCTGTTTAAAAGACAAGATTGTGAGGACCCAGAGAGCTTATCCCACAAACTGCCAATGCTGTAGTGCCTCTAGCAAGCAAATTTTGCCTTGTCTGTGTGCTAGCCACCACACCAGCCTCGGCTTCCTGCTCAGCCTGGCATTTTGTAAATCATCCCTGGATTTACATTATGTGATGAGTAAGTCTAGAAAAATCTCCTCCATCGTGCATTTTAAATTATTTATCTTAAATTATTAAGTGTGCAGTCAGTTCCTGAATTCCTGTAGCTGGTTGGAGCTGTGTGGGAAGATGTCATCAGGCACTTTATTCCCTTTTTGTCACTTGGTCATGTACAGTTTTCAAATCTCTGTGCTTTTATCTTAAGCAATCAGATGGGCACAGATAGAACAAAATCATGTCCTTGCCTCTGTTTGAATCAATCTGCTGTGTTAATAAAAATTGCATCCCAGGCTAGAAGTAGCAGTGTGTACAGAATGACAAATTACATCTTCATCTGCCTGCACTAATCGCCTTCTAGTCGAGTTAATCTGCATTGTGTGGCTCTGGCTAGCAGAATGCATGTCCTAAGAGAATGCTGAAGTCAGGACTTCCAGGCAAAATAAAGCAACACTAATTACTTAGAATTGCTTAAAGCTGGAACTGTGCCTCTAATGGAAGTACTAATTACTCAAAATTTGACAGTGGAAGAATTTCCCTTTAATTTGGCTGATCCTGCTATGGGTTGTGTATCTATTTGGTTCTCCACTGTCTGCCCACAATTTTAATTTGTTATCACCATTGTAAAATTACAGTGTAAATGAATTGTGTTTGTATTTGGAAAGGATATCTTGGACTTGTTGAATGTGTAGTTTATTTCCTTATTTCCTGTCACTGGAAAATTGCTCTGCTGTGTTTCTCTTCATTTTAAAGCAAGGTGGTTATTGACTCATCCCATTATTTCAAATAGCTTAGAAATGCACATCTTTGGTTTGAGCTTGGGGGTATTGGTTTTGTTTTGTGGGTTTTTCTAAATTTTGCCATTGAGTAAGGCAAAGTAAAAATCATTAAAATCTACTCCCATTTCTGCAAATCAATGTCAAAAAAAACAGCAATCATAAAAGAGATTTAAGTTGCAAAATCAAGCACTCAGAAAATTAGACATAAGAATGGAAATTGTCTGTGTAATTTAAATTTTACTCTTTCATGCATATATGGTAGGATGGAACTTCTTAATTATGTCATCAAGACGTGTTTTCCTTTGTGTGCAACTGGTAAGTTATTTATTCAGTGTTTTCCTTGCAGCTCTGCTGCTCTTCCCATTTTCAAAAGGTAGGTCTGCAAAGCAGTCCCAAAGCCAGAGAAGTGACTTTGCAGCTGGGCTTTGATCCTGCACAGAAATAAGTAGGAACTTTCCTGTTCCTTTGGTGTAGGAACTAGTCATAGATGTTTCATCACAAATGTTCCCTTTAAAACATGTTTTAATGTTCTGATTCATTTACAGTCAAAATACCGAATTGATGTTACTTAATTTAAATCCATTTTTGTTGACATAAAACTTTCCAGTGGCTTATTCTGGTTTAGCCTTTGGTTTCCTTTTATGTCTTCCTTTCTGTACAGCTGAATGTGCTTGTTATTTCTGTCCCTGCAAATAGGAATATTAGTTGTTTACAGTGATTCCAGTCATACAAGGACACAATTAAATGTCCTTGCCTGTGCAGGACAAGCTCATTTGCACAGTGATTTATAATTATGTTCTATTTTAAATTCTTCATTAGAACCTACATAGTCAACAACTTAAAGCGGTTTTAAATAATTATTATTTTAAAATAAGGGGGTTTTTTTCCCTTCAAGGAGCGTGGAATAGCAAACTAAATAAAACTAATTAGTAAATGGTGGGGGAAGGGCAAAGCAAAACAGTGGTTTATCTTTCTTTGTCAAAACAAAGCTGAATAAGAAGCTTGTGCTACTAAGAAACTGGTGTTGCAGACATAGAGGGAGGGCCCTCTGGGTACAAACAGAAGAACACTCATACAGTTGCTCTTACTGATTTTTTTCCGTACATGCAGAAAATTTTTGGCATTCCCCAACAAAACCCACAAAAACACCTACGTCAAAAAGTTAAATAGGTTTCAAAATCAAATCCTTAAAGGTCAAGAAATGCCACATGTATATAAATGGCCAGAAGAATTAAAATTCTACCTCTCTGTGCCTCCAGCCTGGAGACTGAATGAAGGGGGATTGTGTTAGAGGCAAACAAGCAAAAACCTCTAAATTATGTGAGCACATAGTTAAAATTGCCAGATACCCTTCTGTTCATATGAAGGTGGAGTTACATTCCCTATTAACTTTAGTTATTCAGAATTTTTAATGAATATTTTCTGCTAATTGAAATATCACATCTGTGACAACGTAAACCTATTCTCCCCAAGGTCCCATGCGTATTTTATAAAACTGTGAGCCATGGGACACGGGATCTGTCATTCTTACTTGCTTACAGATAGCCAGACCAACCATGGCACTGTGAAAATCATCATTTGCTGTGGAGCTCCTTAGGACCCAAAGGATGTTTGGCACTGTGTTTCCCTGTATTGGTCTGGAGGTACAACAGGCTTTGGCACCATCCTTTGTACCAGCCAGGCTTGCTTAAGCTCCATGAAATTGCCCAAATCTGGCGCAGGGATGCTGCTGATGGAGTTTGCCAGGCGAGCAGTGACGTGAGCGCCGGGGTCCCAGCTGCTCGGGATGCTCAGCCCACGGCTCAGTGCCCTCCTTGCTGCCTGCTCTCACTCCTCAGCTGCTGGGAGTTGCCACCATTTTATTTGTCTGCTTTCCATGGGCTTAACTGGACTAAACAAACTGTTTGAAAGCTATCTTGAGAAATTGAAAACTTCAGCTACGGCGATGGTGTTTCTCTGGTACCATAGATACGTGTAAACAGACTTTATGGGTTTCGCATGGATTTCACAGGACCCTTTATTAGAAGCAGAAGCTCTTGCAGGGTCCTGGAAAGGGCGTATCAGCATCCTGATTTACCTTGTTAAACAGGACTGATATTTCTGTGAGCTGTCACAAATAAATGCTCACAGATAGGCACAGGGACAGGCAGCCAGGAAACCATGTATGGGCATCAACTGTGCCAGAGGGCAGGGATGACAGTGAGGAATGTAACCTCCTGAAGTTCCCTGGTTAAGGCAGAACGCCACCTGGCACAAACCCTGGCTGCCAGAAGGTTAAAAATAACAAATAGCATCCCTATTACATAAGGAAATCTTTTGTCCCTGTTTAATGGGGCACTGTGATATGCCGGAAAGAATAAAGATGGAGCTTCTCTGAAGTCTTGTGGTTAGTGTTCAGGGCCAAGCCAGCTGAAAATACCAGGGCTGATTGCAAGCAGGACCCTGTGTACAAGCAGCTGGCATTAAACAGGAAAAATCTGGGTGAAATTCCAGTGTCTAAGCATGCTCAGCAGCAGCCTCAGCCCGTTTACTGCTCTGGTGGCATCTCAGGGCCAGGAAGGACTTTGGGTCCTGTTTTGTGGTGATGGTGTTACTACAATATAAATACAGAGGATTTGTGTGTCCAGAGCAGCCTCAGAACCCTCTGGAGGGCTGCAGTCCATGAACCACTTCTGGATTCTTGCAGGAAATGGATAATGGAGCAACTGTGGACATTCTTCAGACTCACCCCAGCAGTGCTATCAGCCTCACCTGCCTGCAGGTCCCTCCCAGCCCCATGAAGGAAGTGCCTGCTTTGGTTTCAGTTACAGAATGAACCTGAAGTGTTGGTGATGCTCAGGAGACTCTGTCTGTGATGAGCCTGCAGCCTGTGTCCAAGCCACAATCTCCTGTTCCAATGGCAGCTTGCAGGACTGTCAAGGCAACGCTGATTTCCAGTTTGACTGCTCAGTTCTGCCTGCACCATCCTCTCCTTGGCTGTGGTCCCTCTCAGGTCAGTACAGCTGTTGCTTGTAACCCTTACCAAAGATTCTTGGCAGCTTTCAGTGCCTGCTGTAGCAGGAGCATTTGTCAGCAGATGGTCCTCACACTTCCCTTTTAGGTCCCCAGCTGTACCCACATCACCCCTGTGCACCCAACTGTGCTTCCACTTTCTGTCTTTGTGTGAAAATGTTCCTTCAGGGGCTTGGCACTTCAGCGAGGATAGCAGGAAGTATTGAGGATTGAAAGATCTTGATATTGTAGTTATAGGAATGGAACTATCCTTAAAATATCCCCCACATTCCTTTAGGATGGCTCTGGATTTCTGTCCCCCCAGCTGTTCCCTGGGGATGTGTCCCACCAAATAAATGCAGACCTTGCATCTGGATGTGCTTTTGTTTGGAAGAGACGAGGCCAGTCTGAACCTCATCCCAGACTGGGTGTCTTGTGGAAATTGAGAGAGGTGGTAGAAGTTATTTAGGCACTTGTAGAAGTGCCTGAGATGAGTGAAAAGGAACCTGCAAACAGAAGGGTTTCAGTGCCCAGGTAAGGCTCGGAGGCTCTGCCTCTTGTCTGGGCAGTGACATGTGTTGGTGCTTTCCAGCATCCAGCCTGTGTGTGCCTCCTCTGGCTCCTGGGAGCAGGTTCCAGGCAGGATCATGGAGGGTCACCCTAGGCTGTCCCTTCATGGAAACAAACCCTCACTGGCCAAATTACAGGGTTGTTCATGAGCCCCTCAGTAGTGGGAAGGGTGAACATGGTGAAGGAACAGTGGCAGGGAGATGCTGCTCTTAGAAATTATTAATTCCTTGTAGAGGACACACACATCAGAACCCAGACCACTGTCAGATATTTTTATGATCAAAAAGAAGAAAACACTTTATATAATTTGAATTTCCAGTGCTTTTAACATAGTGTTTAATCTCAGAGATGGACATTCTGCAGTGGGCAGATGGTTGCATTATGAATATTGTACCAGAATCTTTCTTGCCTTCCTGTGCAAGCTCCTGAGTAGATTACAACTTAATTTAACTGATGGAGAAGTTCAGCTGGCTGAATTAGCAAAGAAGATGAGGAGGAAGACAGCTCATCAAAGTTAGGAAATGCATAAGTTAAAAATAGGCCAGGTATTGCTGTCTGGTTTCTAGTCTGATAAAACTCATTCAGAAATTACCACCTGTGCAGCAATATGGCATGAAACAGCTCTCTGCACTTTATTGTGTTACTTCTCTTTTGAGCAGCCAGCTACAGAGCACAGAATGTGGCAGGAAAACTACAGCAAACTTGACAATTATCTCCAGAGATTGGTTGAGTCCTAGAAAATATTCATTGGCTCACTAAAAAAAACCAGGGGTTCCCCCGTTGTTTTCTAAATCCTTGTTTTATTATTGCAGCTGTCTTTGGACAAAGGGAGGGGAAAAAAGTGACCGCAGAGAGCTCAGGGTACATCTCTGACATTGTTTAATGAGAAAACAGTGACTGTTGTTGAATCACCCTGCTAACACAGAGCAGACAGAGCATCTCAGTTCATTTTAGTTTGGCTTTTGTTTTGAGGGGTGCCAGCAGAAGCTGAAAGGGTGGCAGGTGAGCCTGGGTTTGTGCTGTTCCCCACACTGCAGGTGGGTACTGCTCCAAGAGAATGAGGGGAATGTGACCAATGTCTTTCTGCAGACAGCATGTCCTCGCTTTTCTGCTCTGTTTGTGGCAATGTCCCACTCCTTGCTAATGGAACAGGACTGCAGCCAGCAGAATGGATCAATCAGCCTTTATTTGCATCATTGCTGTGGGTCCTGTCTCCCTCATAAATTTGCTTTAATGGTCAAATTAAACTTCTGACTCGCTCTGCAGCTGAAGGCACTGGTGGTTTGGATTGTCCAGAGGAACACTGCAGAGGGTGCTGGGTGGGCTCCTCACTGGTCCTGGAAAAGGGCACCTGAGTGCAGGTAATGGGGAACAGAAAACTCATGTTTTAGACAGAAATTGTCTAAAACTCATGTTTATAGAGAAAACCAATTCCACCGCAATGTGGAACTGTGTGCTGACTGGAATTGGCAACAACAGCACACGTGCCACAGAAGTTGCTGATGCTTGTAATTCTTTTTGTTTTTAGGACTGAAAGGTATTTCCAGTTCAACCAGTTACAGGAGGGTAATTATCGATCCCATAAAACTTTTTGTCAATGAGATTTGAAAATGACAAAATACCACACACTGATGCCACAGCCCCATGGATTAAAACGTGCTGCAGCTTTTAGAGTGATTTTTTAATATGTGGAAATGATAAAATAGTTGTCTCAGAGGAAAACAGACAGATGTCTCAGCTGGCTTATCTAGAAAATCCTGCCATTTCTCTCAGACATGACCTTTACCTAGGTCATCCTGCCTTTTTTGCAACTCAACTGGATCATTCTGATGGGCACCAGCTTGACATAACCTTGAAATGGGTTCAAAATCTGGCCCAAGCTGTTTTGTGGATAGAAGAAAGTAGAATGCTTGTAGTCCCTTTCTGATTGTCAGGATGCTAAGGCTGTAATTCAAGTCATTAGGCTTAGTGTATAAAGCCCTTCATAATCCAAGTCTTAAGAACCTGAAAGGTCGCTTGTGGTCCAATAATCCTGAATAGTAAATGTGATGAGCTGGCAGTGACTGTCCTGATCCTAAAGCATCTCTCCAAATAAAGGCTGCTCTCTGCCCCACAAGCATATGCACGTTATTTCCAAGAGGCTGGGCAAGGAGTAAGCAGCTTGCCTGCTGAACAGCTTTGTGCAACACTGATTGGTTTGAAATTATTTCATTAACTGCACTGAAGGAGTAGACAAGAGGATGCTGGAGGTTTTAAGGACACACCCTGCTCTGGCTGCAGTGCTCCATTGGAGAGGTCTTTGCTCATCACCAAGATCCCTCAAACCCTCCCCAAAACCTGCCAGTGCAGCTGCTGATGTGGATGAAATGAGCAGAGGTTGCTCATGATAGGAATGGCTCATCCTGGTCTGAGAATGGTTGTTCATGTTCACAAAGTGACGGGGACAGGGAATGTGAGACATCTGGCCAGAGGTGCAGCAGCTGGCATTAAGCGGGCAGAGAAGACCTGGCAGGTCCTGGGTGGCTGTATCCCACTGTGACCCCTTTGCAGGGATCCAAAAGGGATCCAGTGGCTTTGTGGAGCAGCACACAGAGGGGGTTTGGTGCCTGGCAGTGCAGGATGGCAGAGTGCCAGAGCCCCAGGGTAGTTCTGTGGGAGGAAAGGACAGATGTGCAGGATGCAGGCATGGACTGATGGCATAATCTACAGGGTCAATTAAGCATGAGCATTTAAGGAGCTCAGTCCTTGACTCACCTCCTTGACATCTCCTCAGGAAGGTGCCAGAGAGGTGAAGAAATGGACTGAGAACATTGAACCACTTATGGGACCACCACAGGTCCTGGTGCCTGACCCTCCTTTTCATGCCTGTTTTTGTGCTGAGGGCAGTTAGATGTCAGCTGGGACTAGGGCTGCATGACTTTGTTTTTCCTCTTAAATGTCTCCTTGCCTTTCAATTTGTTCAGTATTTGAACTGATTTTCATCTTTATATTGTATTTATTTAGTGGTGCTCTGGATATGGTTATTTTTGTGCCCTGAAGGGCCTACTTTGCCATTCCATTTTAATATATAACTTCTATTAACATCAAGGCTTGCTGCATGCATAAAGGGGCACTGAATAGCTAAACTGTACTTAAATACCTGTGACCTCTTGGCTCTTCTATATGGAATGATTATTAATGCATTGTCCTTGCTGTGTTTCATCAGAAGATGCTGCCACACCAGGCAGAGCTGGGGAGGTCTGATCATCCCTTTATTACAGATGGGTAAAACAGAGGAAAAGAGATTAAAAGATTTGCCAGGAACACAGAGCAATCAGTGGCTGTGCTGAAAATAGAAACCAGGCTCCTGGTTTCCATTCCCCAAATCTGGCCTCTAGACAACACTGTATTAAAAATGTAAATGCAAACATAGACAATCTTTCCTTTTTCAGACCTTTACTGTGAATAATTTGTGTCCTTTTGACTCTGTTTCACAGAATAACCTGGTAGCATTTGGACCAAAGAACCAGGAGCTGTCTGGGCTGAGCTCACTGGATGCTGCAAAGGGAACTGGACTGGACCACCAAAACCTCAGAGTGACCAAAGAGCTCATGGCAGAAGGTGGGAGGAGACTTGTGTCTATTTTGAGGCACAAAAGTATTCAGTAGCTCTAGGCTACTGTTCAAAATACTTTGATTACTGTATTTAAGGAAGCCAAAAGTGATACTGTTGTGACAGCCAGTCCCTCAGCCTTTGTATTCTAGAAAATATTCTCTCTTGTGATGCACCACAGATCCAAAGCTGGCAGCAGAAGGACATGCAGGCATTTTAACTGTTTGCTATTAAGTCTGCAGATGATGGGTAAATCAAACACAACTGAGGTTTGAAATGCACAGCCAGAAGGGAGGAGTGAATTGGGTCTCACTGAGGAATGGCACAGCTGCAGGGCCTCCTGCTCTTCTCAACAGAGATGCTGGCAGTGCCATTACTGGGCTCATTCCTTTGGGCTTGGCCCAGCTTTATTTCTGTTCCCATATTGTTCCTCCATGCTGTAAACAGGCTTGATGATCAAAAAAATAAAAATAGCATATGGATGCAACCCAACCAAACAGCCAGAGTAAACTTCATGGGAGAAACTGGATTTAGAAATGCACCCCTGAGTCATGCCAAAGAGTCCACGTAAAAAGGCTTTTTTAAGAAGCAATTAGAAAGCAGTCTCCTTTTAAAGATACTTCCCAGAGCTTATTACAGGGACAGAACATGCAAATTAGGGCTAAATTCTGCCTGTGTCCCTCATGTGCATGTCTTTGTGTGAGGAGGGCTGGAGATGTGGCTGCACTCGTTCAGACCCCACAGTGACAGCAGCGTGGGGCTCACTGCTGTGTCCAGAGGAACTGGGAATCCAGAAGGAGCACATCATCACTGGGACACCTGACAGGGAAAGTGAGTGGTGTTGGAGCCTGTTAGGGACTGATCCCACTGATTCAAGTCCTGAATTCCTGCTGTTGTTACTGGCAAGCTTAAAATAAACATTGGGGAAACTCAGCTGAAGTCAAAGGGATGAGAGTTGGGCTTGCTGGAGTTGATGCATCTTCCCTGAGGCATCTCATCCCAGAGCTCAGCACCTTCTGAAGCTCTTTCCACTCCACAGAAGCCCAAATTAAGTGAGATGAGATGAAAGATAAATCAGGATGGCAGGCTGAGGACATCCCCTGTCTCTGGAGTTAGAAAGAGCCTGGATTGAGGAGTTGTGGGACCAAGGGTTGCTCATCTGCCCAGAGAATGGGGACATGGTGGGGAGGTGGCAGTGTCTTCTTGAGGCTCACAGGCCTGGGGTAAGGGATCAGCTCGCCTGTACAGGTGGGTTCAACCTTGAATATTTTAGTTCTGTGTCATCTTCATGCTCTCTCTTGAAATCATAGCAGAAAAAAGCAGTTTTCATAAGCAAAACTGTTGCCTTTTGCCATTTCTGCTGGCTTAGAGAGCAAAGTCTCTCTGCTGAAGACTGAACATGATGCAGTTTTCAATGTTCAGCCCAGCAGCTTCTGAAATACCTCTGCATTTTGTGAGGTTAATAACGCTGTAGTCACCGATGCTGAATTTTTTACTGGTCCAAGGCCATATGTCTCTGACCTAATCAGACTTTTACTGGCTAATGGTTTATGGAGCAAACCTCTGAGGGTTTTGTGTCTGGTTCCTGAAGAGTCAGTCAAGAGGGAAATGCAGCTGCCTGGTGCTGTGCTCCTGCTTTGAAAGGAGCAAGTGCCTCGTTCACTCACTGCAGGCTGATGCCTGTCTGTGCTGTTAACCAGGACAGATAATACTGATACATTTTAACTTAAAATTAGTGATTGGATTAAATATTAATCTGTAGCCTCCAAAAGGGCACTGTGCCCCTTTGGCTGGTGATGGTGTGCATGATCCATTGGCATTTCTGAACCTCACAATTTGGAAATCCCTGAAACGCTTCCAGGGCAGTCAGGGTTTGTTTAAAGCAGCTCTTAGGTGGAGATGAGCTCATTTCTCAGTATTACCAGTGCTGAGACCACAGGTATAAAATGACAGGCTAGTTTTGCAACTACAAATCATGTTTCAAGGGCTTCATGGGTGATAAAGTACCCAAATTGTGATAGATTTTGTTACTTCATTACCTACTGGAGGCACATTTGCTGTGTCGCCCCTCTGGAGCACCTGTTAGTGGTGACTGGTTCTGATCATGTTTCTCTCAGTCTCATGTGGCCTGTGAACCAATCTTTTCTCTTTTCCATTTGGATTTTTCTTCTCTAGGCCAGGGATAATGGCACTTCTTTAGCTGGAGTGCACTTCACATTCAAGTGAAGGGTGCAGTGCTGCTGCTGCAATGTGTCACAGAGCCCATGCAGAGAGAGGATGGGGCTTTTTAAAGACAATCTACACAGGGCTGGAGAAGCTGGTATCACACTTAACACCATTTAAACACTTTAACTTTCGTTTGACAAGTGCCTGACCTGCAGCTCTGGACAGAAAACCCAAAACCTCCCGAACCCAGTGGGAGCTGCTTCCCCCAAGCTCCACTCCATGACCCGAGTTCACGATAGGCAGCTCCAGCCTGGAAGGCAAAGCTTGCACATGGATTAATGGCTTAAAGGAGCCTGCTGGGTTCAGGGTCAGCAGCATTTTGGCTGTGGAAGGCTCAGAGGATCTGGAGGGTGGGTTGGGGGGTGGATTTGGGCCAGAGCTTGGTCAGGGCTGTCCATGCTCAGCTGCGCCAGGCGGTCCCGGCTGTCGGCACGTGTTAATTAGCTGAGGAGAAGGGTCCAGGGCAGCTTGTGCTGCTTCAAAGGGCCCTTCAGGGGAACATCTAAAACACAGCTTGCAAGAAAAATAAATGAAGGAGGGCTCAGTTTTTTCCTGTGGCCGCCTGCAAGCTGTGGCCATGAGCAGAGAGTGCTGCTGAGGCCACCCACGCCGGAGCTGCTGCTCCTTCCCAGTGACCTGTCCAGAGCCCCCAGGCTCCCAGCAGTGTCCCAGGACACAGCCCAGCACCCCTGGCCTTGCTTAGGGACAGCAGTGGGGAGGGAAAGGCCACTTTTGAGGATGTGACCTGTCAAACCCCAGCTGGGACCTGCCTCTCTTTGCCAGTTTGGGGTGCAGCACATGGGGATGTGCAGGTGGAGGCTCTGCCTGCTCATGTCCCCAGCCCCACCTGGTCTTGGCTGGCCCCAAGGTTCAGGGAGGGACCTCAGTTTCTGCTCTCTGATCCTCTTTGTCCAAGAGTGTCTGATTTGGGTGGGTTCAATCTCCAAATAATTCTACACAGGCCAAGGAAAAACTTTCCTTCCCAGGCAACTCTGGGGGCGCTTCAGTCCGAGAGCTCTCAGTCTTTTCTTCTGCGCTTCCTTTTCTGTGATTTTTCTTGCGACTTGTGACATGACCCTGCCCTGAGAGGGGAAGTTTTGATTTCTTTTTGAGAGATCATTTACTCCTAGATAAACATTAATTTTCATTTTAATTTTTAACCTGTGTTTCTGAGGTGACAATGCTTTTGTAGGCCATCTAAGAAGCTGTTATCTTTGCCCACCTTTGCCTCTTTCATTTGCTTCACCCAGCAGGTAATGAGTAACCTGAGGGCTGGCAGAGGTGGTCCCACTGCCTCCTTCTCCATTTTCTTTGGAAATCATAAACAAATTTTTAGTATCAGAGTGACATCTCCCTGCCCCTTGCTTTTGGTAATTCCCACGTTGTGTGACAATGCCATTGTTGCAGTGTGCCCTGCTTTGCCTCTTCTCTGCATTCCTCCCAGAAATGCTGATGGGGAAGGGAAGGAGCTGAGGCAGCCCCAGAGTGGGGCTCCAGGCACAAGGGCTCATTCACAGCAGCCTGACACACACCCTGGGGCTGGCTGGGGCCACAGCCCTGGCTCCTCAAAGCCACACAGGCAGGTCCTTGTCCAGGCAGGGACGTGGATGTGCATGTCCAGACTCCCAGGCTCCTGCTCTCACCACAGCTGCTGTTGTTGTGACACACGTGGGTTTGGGGTGCTCCTGGCTGGTGCAGAGGGCTGCAGCAAGCTGAGGTCACGTCCTTTCCTCCAGTCAGCCCAGGTCCCTCCTGAGATGGGGAGAGAGATGAGCTTTTAGTGGGGTGCTGTGTCAGTGCAGGTGTGACCTTTGCTGCCCCTTGGAACAGTCCCAAAGCACCCTGAAGGCTGACACCATCTCAGAGCAACATCCTTGGGATGTGAAGGGACTCAAATGCTTTTTCCCTCCTTAGGGGACATTATGAGATCAGGGTAATTCTCCTAAAGTGCTGTGTCTTTCCACTGTCAGGTGCTGCCACAAGGCCACTCTTGCCCACCCAGCAGGACTTGTCACTCCCCCTTGGTGACCTCCACGCTCTGATTTTTCTCTCCTCTAGGTTGCAGAGAGGCCCAGCCCGGTGTTCCATGTCCTTTTGAGGTTTCCAGAGGTGGTGCTGGCTGGCAGGAAGGGCACTCAGAGCAGCTGGCTCCATGCTCTGTCACATCCAGCATGGACATGGGACAGGTAGAACAGATAAGGATGTGTTGGCTGTGCTGCTTCTCAGATGTGTTGTTACAATTGCAAGGGTTTGTGAGAGGCTTGAGCTGAACCTTGAGCTCTGTCCTTATTGTCAGGGCTACTCTTGTAGGGCTTGGGGGACTTCTTTTTTTTAGGAGAAATATATCTGGGTGTCTTTTTGTTTCTCATATCAGTTTTTTTGCTTTTAGTGCCTCTTGGATCACATTTCAAGGCGCTTTTCTTTATTTTTGCAGTGTAGAGGGAAGAAAATTATTTTTGACAATGCAAAGGCTGAGGTCCTTATGCAATCCCCTGTGCAGTTACTGGGAGTTCAGACAGAGCATGGATCACGATGACTCATGATAAAGGCTGCAAGAACTGGCAGGAGTGCAGTAGCACAGGCTGTTTGTACCTCAAACAATTAGTTCTGTAAACAGATTTTTGTCATGTCAAAAACGAACACATTGCCCAAGAGCAGACATTGGAAAACAATGAAGGGAATCATCCAAGGCTGAATGAGAAAGATTTGATGACCTAATGTGTATATAATGCATACAACATGTGTGTCAGGGGGTTCATGTGTTGCTAAGAGGGAGGCCCAGTGTGAGGAAGGGTCCCCTGTGCTATTTCCCAGTGACTGGGGGGAAGATCCTGGCTGTGCTCAGCCCTCCTGGGAGGGGAAATTTCTGCTCTCACCCAAACACCTCTGTGCCCTCCTGACTGAGCATTGTTTTGGCTGCAGGTTCAGCCAGCTGTGGGAGGCAGTTCCCAGCTGTCAGCAGAGGTGCCTCCCTGCCACCCCTCCTGTCCCCCTGCAGTTTATCCTCCAAACCACAAGTGGTTCAGTGAAAACCCTTGTCCTGTACACCACAGGGATGGAGCAGTGGCATCTGCTCTCTCTGAAACAGCTGGGTCCATTTTTTAAAGGAAAAACAAGTCAGCCTGAGACAAATCCCATGCATTGAGCTTCTCACTGTGTCAGGGACAGAGCCATAAGCAAACCAAGCCCAGAGCTTTGGTGTGAACAGCACACAACTGCCTAAAACAATGCCTCCTTGCCCAGAAAGATTCTGGGCAGGAGGCATTATTTTATAATTTGAGCCAATAATTATTTTATAATTTTATATATGTGGGATTTCTGGGGGGAATCTGTTTGTTTCTTTGCTCTTGTCAGTATTTTCTGCCAGAATAAACCACAAAGTACCAGCATGCTTTATTTCCTAGGATTTTCAGGCCACACAAGACTAAGGTGGAAGAGAGGAGGAATCAGGTTTTTTTATATCCAGAGTTCCTTTCTTTAGTAATAAAACTACTGTAAAACTGATTTTATTTGCAGATGTAGAAAGAAAAGTTCACTCCAGTTATTTTCTGCTGGATACTGTGTGAACGTCCAGAATTAACCTCTTGTCTTAGGGACAATTGCAACCGTATTTGGGGTTTTCTAGGTTCAGGTTTAGCAGAAATCAGCAAAAATTCTAGCCAGCTAGCAAGAGCAAGAGCTTTGTGAATCTTATTCTGAGCCAGTTTATCTATAACATTGAGAAATGGTGTAAGTAACTTCCCTGCACATAAAATGCAGCTGCTTATTGTGCTGTGAAATTTAACAATGCTGAGTGTAATTGATTTGTAATTCATGTGAAAGATAAAATCAATGATCTAAATTCAAAACAGAAGTGTTTTGGCTTACTAAACGTTTGGAGTTTTCTTTGTGAAATGCTTTATCTTTTTGCTTTATTGCCTCTTTAAAAATGTAATTTCATTGTTTCATGAGTTTACTATCACTTTCTCTTAATTGTGTTTTTAAATTCATGTTCATAGGCTCTATCTAGACAAGTCTGATAGGCCCCATTCATTTCTGTAGAGGATATTAACTAAGAGGAGGCCCTTTGATACATTAAATTTTTTTAGTTACCAAAAAAGTCACTCCAATTATGTGGTTGCTCACATAAATGATGCCTCCATCAAGACACTTGAGTTTTACACAGTAATGGATGAGTTCAATTTTTTTGTGATTTTTTTTTCCTGTTTTCTTTTTAGTTGTTTAATTTCTACCCATTCCTTGGATTTCTCTTCAAACCTGCCAAGATGATACTGAAAAAGGTATAAGAGGTGGGTGTAATCATAAAGAAATGCCTCAAGAATAGGAAAGGGAGCATTAATGAGCACAACATGATGAACTGCACTGATGCTTTGGTATTCAAACAAGAGGTATTTTAACCATAGGGTGATTCCTGGTGCTTTATCAGAGATGCTGATGAGATTATTGTCTGATGAACACACTCTGTGACTGCTCCTGTGGAAATACTTAAATGTTAGGTAATCATCCTCCTATTTTAGTACATTCAATACTTCCTACTGAAGGAAAAGCAAGACAAATTTTGTCATCAGCTGCCAGCTACATCCATTCCTTGCTGGAGAGTGGAGAGAGGCAATGTCACTTTTCTACTCTCCCCAGGCAGGCACATCCCTCCCTACGGGCATGGCAAGAGGCAGCAGAGTCACAGAGATGGGAAATTCCTATGGCATTTGTGCAGAGCCCTCACCAGCTCCCACGTGCTGGATTTCACAACAGGAACACTTGTGTGGGAGTCTGGACCAGCCTGTGTTTGCCCTTTCCCTCCAAGTATTTGCATCCGCATTCTTGGGCCAGGCAGTGACTGGGGAAAGTGTTTCCCACCAGCAGCAGGAGCAGGACAGTGGAGCTGATGTGTCAGGGCTCTCCTGAGTCTTCATGGCTCTCCTGTGGCTCCTAGAAGGGCCTGGCACACTCACACAGACAAATTCCAGCTCCTCCACTTAGGTATTTTGCACCTCTCATCAAATTTCTGCCTTCTCAGGATCCACAGGTAGTGGTTAGAAGTCCTGAGCTGGTCATACAACCACTGCCTAGACAGATAAATGCCATGTGGTGTTGCAAATGGATTAATTAGTGCAATTGGTTCATTTTGGGGCAGCAAAATCTCAAGTGTGCAACTGTTTCTTCTGAAAACTGAAGGAATTCTGTACTGAAATGTCAATATGATGCAACTTGTCACTTGTCACTTGCCTGCATCCCACTGTAATGTCTCTGGAGCCTGGGTTTCCTGTCCCAGTTCTGTCTTTTTATGCTTTTTTCCTTCATATATCCCTTATATGGATTTTCCCTATAGGGGAAGATAGATAGATAGATAGATAGATAGATAGATAGATAGATAGATAGATAGATAGATAGATAGATAGATAGATAGATATAGGGTTTTCTCTATTAGGTTTACCCCTAATATATATGGGGTTTTTTTCCTGCAGATCATGAAGAGAGGGGGAGAGCCAGTTCCCTCCTCCCTCAGCTCCTCTGAGCCCAGTCCCATGGCAGTGTGACTTCAGGGTTGGGCACAGCTCCCTTTTCCCACAGCTCAGCCCATACCCTGGGCTCTGCTCCTTGTTCCCTTCCCTCCCTGCAGGGCAGTGCTCCCTCTGGGTACCAGGGCATTGTCTCTGCCTTGCTGGGGGCAGTGGAGAGCAGCTGGGCACCAAGGGAGCCTGGCACATGTCTCTCCTCTGCTCCATCACTGGGCAGCAGCCAACAACTGCTGTAGCTTAATCACAGGATTGATCAGGTTGGAAAAGACCTTCAAGATAATGAGGTCTAATCAATCCAGGACCACCACCGTGTTCAGCACTAAGCCATGTCCTCATGGGCTGTATCCATGTGGTTTGGGAACACTCCAGTGCACCTCTGGGTTTCCCTCACCCTGCTGGGTTAGGGCCAGGTCACAGATTAGCCAGGAATTCCAGTGAACTGGGTGTCTGCACTGATGAAGGGTCTTACTGGCAGGTGCAAGCCCAGGAATTGGCTCTTCAGAGGAAGAGCTTGGCTGCCAGACACAGCCCAAGGGGAGGAATGCTGAGAGGGCAGGCCAGGAGCTTGCAACATCCACACATGCTGCAGCAGAGCATGGTGGTGCTGTGGGGAAGGGCAGGGACCCCCTGCTCACCCCTGTGTGCCAGATAAAATGGGGAAGGGGAAGGGAAAGGAAAGGATCCCCCTGCTCACCCCTGGGCTGCCAGATAAAACAGGGAAAGGGAAGGCATCCCCCTGCTCACCTGTGTGCTGTCAGATAAAATGGGGAAGGGAAGGGAAAGGAAAGGATCCCCTTGCTCATCCCTGGACTCCTGGTTAAAACAGGGAAGGGGAAGGGCAGGGACCCCCTGCTCACCCCTGTGCTGCCACATAAAACAGGGAAAAAGG
This sequence comes from Melospiza melodia melodia, assembly GCF_035770615.1. Taxonomy (NCBI): domain Eukaryota; kingdom Metazoa; phylum Chordata; class Aves; order Passeriformes; family Passerellidae; genus Melospiza; species Melospiza melodia. The sequence goes on from NC_086211.1 coordinate 5,500,796, forward strand.
GAGATGCCAGATGAATTTAAGCCCAGCCATTCCCTGCACACCCCTGATTCTGCCAGGTTAATGGGAATGGGTGTCTTTGCTCCCAGCCTTGCAGCAGGTGAGTGCAGTTGGACTGAGGGGGGCATAAACCCTACAGATTTAGTCCCGACTCCTTCCCCAGCCCGGATTTGTGCTGGCAGGGCGTTCTAGCCCAGTAAGGACCACAGGGCAGGGCTGGCTGTGGCTCAGAGGGATCGTGGTGCCATCTCGTGGCAAAAACAGAGCAGAAATTGGATTTTGTGCCATGCTCATTGCTCTGGCCGGTGCAGAGGGGGACAGGAGGAGTTGCTGCAATCCCTGCCCTGATCCTTGCCCCTCTGGTGCCAGCATCACACAGCCCTGGGGTGGCAGGCTAGGCCAGGGGACAGCTGCCAGTGCCACGAGCCACAAAATGAATTTGTGTTGTTCAGATCTGGCTCTAAACATCAAGGCATCTCTCCTGCCCCAAGGTGTTTGCCTTCAATCCAGGTGAGAGTTGCAAGGCACAAACATGTTACAGGGGAGACCCTTAGGGCCACTGAGGAATGTGGAAATGGTATTTCCAGCTCTGAGAGCCAATGTTTTCTGCTAGATAAATAGATAGCTGAGTCATAATCAATGTTCTGCCATCGTCTGGCTGAGCAAATAAATGGGAGACAGGCGCTTTATTTTGTGGAGATATATTCAGCTGTGTAATTCAGTGTGCTGGGGAGGGATCACTCCTATCCATCTGCTGACACAGGCACAAGTGGGATGCATTTTTCAAAGGAACCCAAGGAACCTGTTTTCCTTGGATGATTGCAGCTCTGGAGGCTGCTGTGCTGTGGAGGGAAGGATCCATCTCTCTGCTTCAAAGCCAAGAACCCCAGAGCCACGGCAAGGGGACAGGTCTGAGGTTCCACCAGTGAATTTGTGCAGAGTTGAGCCCAGCTCAGTGTTGTTCCCTAGAGCACTATACTGCTGCTTTATCTATCTTTTGAGTCCATGTTATTTTGGAGGCGTTAAAACAGGAACAGTCCTGGCTTTTCTGAAGCCAAAGGCAAAAGAATTATTTTATTTCAGCAAGACCAAGGCTTCCTGCACAGAGCTGCTATGTGGTTTGCTCCCCAGTTGCTTTCCCTGTCTCTCCTTGCCTTCCCATCCAAAGCACCAAGCAGAGGGCAGCACCAGCAGCAGGGAGGCTGTGGTGCAACCTTTAATTCAGCCTCTGCAGCAAGAGGCACAGATGTGAAGAACTGAGGCTGTCCCCAGGGCTGACTCACAGCCCACAGCTGAGGAATTTGCCCTGGTGAAACCACCCTGCAGGTATGGAGGGTCTGCTGTTGAGCTGGTGTTTACTAGGATGAGCGTATGCAGAACTTCTCATCCATGGGGTACATCCAACATTTTATCTGTTGTCACTCTGGGCTCAGCACCAACCTTTCATGGTGTTTGCATTTCTGTGTGCTGCAAAGTTGGGTGCCAGGCATAGGAAATGTAATGAGGACATGGGATTAGAACTTTATTGGGTTCCCATCAAGGGGAAACAAACAGTATGATAAAGCACATGATAAGAAAATGCATGTGGAGGAGTGGGAAGTCACAGCAGGTAAATGGATGGGAAATTGCCTCAGCTGGAATAAGATTGTGGAATATGATGGCATGTAAGAGTGAGATAGAGACAACAGCCAGGCTGAGCTACAGAGGAAAGGTAGCCAACCAAAACCAGCTCTGCTTTAATCCCTGATCCCCATTCACTGTGCATGTGTGTGTGCAAAACAAGCACTGTGAAATTAGACTGCCTTTGCAGGGGAATTGCATGGCTGGTTCCAAAGGCCAGGCCATCCCAAACACCAAATGACTGCTGGTGTAGGGTAACATTAACCAGGGTATCTGAAGAGAGGGAACACTCTTTGCTGCTGTTTAACAAGGTCAGGAAGCACAGAGATGTGTCAAACTAGCAGTGGGTGTAGTTTATTTTTGTGTCATTAGCCCTTTATGACCGGATGCTGGTGCAAATCTCATGTGGCCTCATGATTTAAATTGCAAACTCAGGAATACAGCTCCTGTTTTGCTCCGACTGGGGAGCAGTGTTGAGCTTGGTTGCAGCACTTGCTTCTCTGAACAGGTTTGCAGCCTCTGGGGCATCTTCCAGGACACTGTTCCCAGGCAGATTTAGTCCTCAAACCACATGGACCCATCAATTTTTTCACTCTTGGTGTTTGGCTTGGCTGCCTGGCGGGTGAAATCCTGGCAGGATTTTGCTGTGAGCTGTGGAAAAGCTCAGGAGGTGTCTATGGATGGCCCAAGCCTGTGACCCACAGTGTCTCTCTGCAGGTTCCAGCAAACTGTGGGTTGTTCTTCCTCAGGATTCCAGGCCAATTTCTGTGACTTGGTAAGCTTTTGGGAGCCTGAGTGTTCCCCTGCTGCTCATGGGCTGCATCCCCTGCACCAGAGCAGCAGCTTGGTCCCTTCACCAGCTCCGTGCACATCTTGAGAAGTGGGGTGTGATGGGCAGCACCATGGCTGTGTCTGCATCTCCCCCAGGGCACAGGAGCCAAGAGCAGCCCTGGGGGGATGGAGCAGTGCAGGGGTGGATGGAGGCAGTGGGAAGGGGATGTGGTGCTGGGGCAGGGTGGGGAATGGCGAGTTTGAGCCAATCTGAGGTCTCGGACCCCAAAGCTCTGGGACAAGGCCGTGGTTATTCCCTCAGGACAGCACAGGTTGCCTGGGGCTGAGGCCTCAATGTGAAAGTCGTCTGGGGGACGGTGAGGTCCAGGTCAGACTCTGAAACTCCCGGCTGGGGTCGGAAGGTGAATGTTTGGAGCAGCCCTACAAAGAAGACAAAGAGCTCCATCTTGGCCAGGCTTTCCCCGATGCAGTTCCGCCGCCCTGCGGGTGCAAGCAGAGAGTTCACCTCATGGGAGAATCCAACTGGAATGTTTGCCATGGACATTTAGCATCTGAGATGTTGCAATGGGAGTAGGAGAGAAACCTTGAAATGCACTAAAGCATTTTGGAGGGGCCTGTGCTGCTGAAGGTTCCTGTCTGGTCTCTTTTGTCACAGGCTGCAGCCATCCTGCAGGGTTATTGCACATTTATGGTGTGCCCTCTCCTCTCCTTAGCTCTTCCAATCCTTTCAGCATCTTTAACCCTTTCTTTTGGAAAGCAGCCTGATAGAAGAATGCCACCTCCTTCCAAAGTGGAATAGTTTGAAACTCACTTTCCTGTGGAATTTATCCTCATATACTACTTTTAGATAAAAGTGTGCTTCTTTTTACTGCCCTTCTGTGTGCTATATTTAGCAGTGGGAGAGCTGTGCTCTGAGAGCAGCCATTTGCCCAGATGCAGAACAATTGATTCCATTCACTTGTCTGGTTGCTTATTGACTGAATTAGGGGCAGTGTTTAGGCATGAAGACTCATTAATGTGTGTTGTAATAAAGTGGCTCTGCCACAGCCCCAGCTCTGTGCAGGTCAGCCCTTTAGTTACCTGTGGAGAAAGGCAGGAAAGCTCCTTTCTTTACAAAATTCCCTTCAGCATCGAGAAAGTGGTTGGGGTTGAACTGATGTGGTGTCTCCCATTGTGTCTTATCCAGCAGCACTGAGGTGAGGGATGGGATTACAATTATACCCTGGAAGAAAAGTACACAAAGGCACAGAGATTGTTTTGGTTCATTTTCTCACACAGGCTTTGGTGTCCCAGATTTGCCCCACCTGGGGTTGCTGGAGACCATGAGGGTTTTATCCCATCATCCAGCAGAGAGACATCAGTGAGATTTTCCCACTAGTGCCAAGGACTGAAGCCAAACCCCACAGGGTGCTGTGAAAACCTCAAGTGGAAGGTAAGACCCTGCAATTCTTTGGCAGATACTTCACTGTGCAGATGGCAGCAAGGAGGTAAACCAGGGCTGCTCATGGAGTGAGGAAGTCCTGAGCATGAGGGGGACTGGACTGAGTCCTATGACAACTCTGGGCTCGGTATAAAATCCTTCTGGAGATGGTTTTGGACTCTGTCATGCAATTCCCTCTAAGAAACCATTCTCCAGTGGCAGTGGTGGATCTGGGGAGGGTTTTGTGTTCCTGGGAGGCAGCAGGTACCTACCTTGGGCAGGAAGTAGCCCCTGAAGTGGGTGTCAACAGCCGTGCAGCGGGGCACGTGTGGCAGGAGGGTGATGAACCTCTGCACCTCGTGCAGCACCGCGTTGGTGTAGGGCATCCTCCTCCTGTCCTCGTACGTGGCCCAGCTCCCAGCCTTCACTGTTCTCCCAATCTCCTCCTGGACCTTTTCTGGAAGGAACAAACAAAAGGGATGTGTCCTAGCAAGGAAGCCAGCTCCCTCCTTGGATTTGGTTTAGGGGGAAAAGCCCCTGTTTTTCCAGAGTTTGAAGAGAGAAAGGATTCTTACAGCAGCAGTGTGGGTTTCCCTGCTCTGTGTTTAATTCAGGTTTGTGGGTGGGTTTTTTCTGCAACATCATACTCTGATCTCCACCCATCCTCTCTCCCAGCAAGCCAAAAGGGCTATTTTATTGTGGTTTTGATCAACACCTAGTTACATTAGCAGTTTATCACAGAAGAGAGCTAGGACTCAGCTGCTCAGGCAAAAGAGCTGCTGTGGATCTGAGGCCAGGCCTCTTTCTTCCCCATTTCAGCCTTGCCATGGATGGAGTAGGTAAAAGCTGCTCACTTTGAATCTCTGGGTATTTCATCATCAGCAGGATGGACCACTGGAGCGTGGTGGCAATGGTCTCTGTTCCAGCCATGACCAGGTCAAGTATGGATGCCATTAAGTTGTCATCATGGAAGAGGCTGTCCTTCTTGTGCTTCTCCTTGAAAAACACAAGAGGTAAGAAAAGTCATAAAACCATCATTCTGAGTACTCAGCAAGCTCAGGAAATGCTGCATTACCAACAGCACAGCTGGCTGTGGTCTTGTGTTTGTGAACTGGATGATAAAATAGACCTGATTTTGAATGCACAGCATCCACCAGAGTTGGAGCACCACAGATGGAAGGTTCGGAGGTGCTTAAAATCACCTTTCAGGCCATTCCTGCCTGGGCTTTAGAACTGTGATAACTCCTCCTCCACATAGCTGAATAGAATTCTAAGTGCCTAAGGTCAGCCTGGATCCAGCTGGAAAGAAGAAAAAGCTCAGAGCCCAAATATTTTGTGTTGAATGAAACCAACTGATGTGTGAAACTGCCGAGCCTCTGCTAAGTAAGATGCAGGGCAGGTTTAGGACTTGTACTGATGATTTATCATTCAAGTTCTTTAAGGGGATCATTCATCTTGATGGAGCAACAGTATCAATGATTAATTGATTTGTTTTCATAAAAAGAAAGGCAGAGTCAGCTTTCATGTGAATTCATGCATTTTCTATTAGGAGTGAGTGGTTGATCTCACATTATTAGTGCTACTATTTCAGGAGTGGACTGAGAGTAGCTTTTGTGTCTTAATTTTGATAGAAAAATGTACCAATTGTAAGAGTCTCACATCTGATTTAAGTACCACTGGAGTAACAGCATGGATTTCAATAGATTTACACAACATGACTGAAATCAAGACTCAGCAACTCTTTCAGCTAGAAAATCCAAAGGAAACATTGCAAACAGCCAACAGAGCTAAGCAGCCCAATACCTCTTGTTGCTTGAATATCAGTGCATCAATATAGCTCCTCACACTGTTCTCATTGATGTCCTCCCTGCTGGCCTTCATGTATTGCCTTAAAATGGCACGCACATCTTCGATTTTCTTGAGCATAATCTTGTGGGTTTTGAAAAGAAATCCAAGGAACGGGTAGAAATTGAAATACTAATGAGAAATTTAAAAAGAGAAGCATTAGGCCTGCAGAAATACCACACAGAATCACACAGAATCCTCTTGATGCATGCTGAAACAGCTTTTTTCCTAAGGCCCAATGAATCAGTTGGGTTTTGTCTTTAGTAGCAATATCTCAGCATCCCAGGGACTTCCCAGGCAGATTTTCCTAAGCTAAAGTAACCATGGTTCAGGTCTCATTTTAGCTCCACACAGATGTGCAGGATGGGTGAGAAGGAAAGTGCAGAAGGGGAATGTGGCAGCAGATTTTGGTGACCCAAGTGGCACATGGAGAACTGTCATGTTTTAGGTGTAATGGCTGGTTTTGAACATCTGAAAACTGCTAAGGTAAAGTTATGTGAGCCACACCCTACGGCTGGCTCACGTAAAAAAGTGTTTATGTGTGGGACAGTTTACTTACGTTTAAATTTGGTGATCCCAGAAGAATCATAATTTCATCTATGAGCCTTAGGAGAGTGAGGAATGTTGGGTCCTTGTAGTCAAACCTGTCCCCAAAGAGCATGATGAAGGTGACGTTGATGGGCGCGCAGTTGAAGGAGGGCAGGCTGAAAGGTTCCCCTGCAGCAGGAGCAGGGTGGGAAAGCTGTGAGACGTGGAGCAGCCGTGACACACCCGAGCCCCAGGATGGTCCCCAGCTCACCTTTGAAGGATTTGATCATCTCGATGAGGAAGTGGAGCTCCTCAAAGATTCTGCCCTCTATCATTTGCTTGCCCATGCCGAGGTTGCGCATGCTGGACACGGTGAACCTGCGCGTTGTCCTCCACAGCTCCCCGATGGAGAAGAACAGACCTGGGCAGCCCGTGAGAAATGTGCTGGGCTCAGGCACAGAGGAGCCCCCACATCAAACCAAACAGGGCACTGGGTGAGCAGGGAGCTCCCCAGGTGTTTCTGCTGCCTGTTTTCACATGGATTTAGGGACTGAAGGTCTCCCCTTTCTGTGTGCCTCATCCCTGTATCCTCTCAGCTCCATCCTCACTGAGAAAAGCAAGCTCCCTCCCAGCCCAGTTACCCCAGTCCTCTCCTGAGTGGCAGGTGTGGCTTTCAGACCAGTATGGGTTGCCTGTAGAGCTGGGGGGAGACGTTGGTTTGAGTTTGTCACGGGACATTTGTCACCCTGCTGGTTTTAACTCTAGGGCCTCAAGCACCTTGTGTGTCTGAAGCTTCTCCCTTCATCCTATTTTAGTCATAAAGGTAATTTAACTGTGTAGGATGGGATAATTCAGTCTCCTCCACCCTAAAGTGTTTTATGGAGATTCCCAGCAGTGCTGTATTTTCAGCAGTGGTGAAAATACTGACATTTTTGTGGAGGTTTCTGAGCTCATGCCACGATGATCTCTAGCACCTCCAAGCAGGGATGGGTATTTCATCCTGTCAGAGTGCTGTAAAGAAAAAGTCGGGTCAATAATCCAAAAACTATCTCAGATTGTGGTCAGTTAAAAAGCTGAATGGATTTCATATCTTCATCGTGGCTGTGAGGCTTTTAAATATGGTTTGCTTTTCTGTTTTAAAGCAGTGTAATTTTAATTGGGATAGCAAAACTTTTTGCTCTAAAAATGTCAGAGCAAATTTCTAAACTTCAATTTTTAATTTTTCTTTAATTTATGCAATTTCATCTGGATCATTCCTTTTCTGAGACCATCTTCACAGTCAGAAATTGGCACTTTCGGAAGAAAAAATGTTTCATGGGAAAATTTGTGACCATTGTTGCTTAACAACAATGATAGCTTCCATCTCTGGGTACCTCTAAGTGCCTCAGACTTGGGCTGAGAAGGTAAATGTGAAAGGACTTGCACTGCAATACTGATATTCTCCCACAGGGATGTTTTACATGTAAATCAGCTCCAAAAAATACCTTTTTCCTCATTGATTCCTTTTATTTATGTAGTAATAAATTAATCTATTGATATTATGGCTGGGTAATTTAATTTCTAATTCTAATCCCAGCTTCAGCCTGTGACCAACATTTAAAGCTGCCTTTTGTTCTCCCAGCTAAAGCCTTACATGAAGCAGAGGATGGACAAAGCAAGAAGTCCTCTGAAATAGTCAGGGGTGGAAAAACTATGGGATTGTTTGTAGGGCTGAATTTCCAAACTCAGCCTCTTGCTTCTGAAGCTGTTTCAGGCTGGACAACCTGAGAACTTTTGTGGGGAGGCAAAGGTGTGGGAACTGACAGGACAAAGGCAGTGGGAGAAAGGGAAAAACCCGACAGCTCCCAGCAGCCAAGCCAGGTAGTCCAAAGTCTCCTGGAAACGTGAGGAGGGTTCATAAACCAGTGGTGACAGCGAGCTGCTCACACCAACATCGCACAGAGATTAACCCCGGAGTTACCACAGTGCCTCCAAAATCCCACTCCTCCCACCCCTCAACTCTTTGGATACGGACGGGCTGCAAGTGCATCAGCAGAAATGATGGAAAGCCAGGAGCCACTGTGTGCAGGGAAAGCCAAATGTTTGCTGTCACTTGGCTTCAGAAGGGGATGTTTAAAAGCTGGGCTCCAGGGATGCACAGTTGGGCTGTGCCTCATCATCATCATCATCACGGGCACTAAGCGACAGTGTTGTCCTCCCACCCCCCCCTCATTGCTCTAGTACCGTTTTTGTTCTGAATTTGGTCAAATATTGGGATGGATGGTCTGTCTACAAACTCCTCTGTGTAGTTCACAAGCGCCTCTCGCACAACTTCGTACCCGGTCAGCACCACAACTTTCTGGAACCCAAAGTGCAGGGTGAAGATGGGGCCGTATTTTTCTGCAAGCTGAAAAAAAAGAGGAGAGCTGTGATGGTCAGGAAGGGAGGGAGAGTGCATGGAGCAGCATCTTGTGCTGTCTGAAAGGACATTTTTCATCCTGGTGTCCTGCAGAGCCACCACCTGCAGAAGGGCACCTGTGAGCCAGAGCTCACCGTGGTCAAACATGAGGCATTTTGTACAGATGCCTTGATGACATCTGTATGGAATTCAGACTTCTTGCCATGAAGGAGCCCCCACCCCCATCAGTGCATCACTAATCTGGTTTTGCCGTTAAGGAGAAAATAAATGGAAAACAAAAAAAAAAAAAAATCTAAAGACTGGACCTTAAATTGCAACTAAAGTTGGCAAACTGGAGAAAGACTAAAAAAGAGAAGATAGTTCAGTGCAAATAATGATGCTGTCACAGAAGAAAGCTGTGGTCTGATGCTCCTGATGTACTAAAGCACTCCTGCATCCTGCTGCTAGTGGAGCAGTGTCTCTTTCACAGGACAATGGGGGCACCCTTCATTGCCCACCCAACAAACCCCAGTCGGTGCCAGCTGCTTTGTGCAAACACCATTCTTTGCTCTCCGTGGGGTGAGATGGAGGGATAACCCCTCTGGAGAGATCCCAAAGCCAAGGCAAACACAGGCAATACCAAGCACAGCCCAGTAAGGGACAAAAGCACGCGGAGGTAATTCCAAAGCGCCGTTCAGAGGCTGCAGCAGCGTCTGCCCAGCCCTGCTGGGTAAACTGACCCCAACCCTGACACTGCCCATAACAGCTCCAGGTGCTGGGGCCTCGCCCCGTGGCAGCACAGCCCGTGTTTGCTGAGCATGGGTGTCACACCTGGCTGTGAACCCCCCTGCCTGTTTGCTCACTCTCTCTGTGACCCCAGCATGGGTCAGCCCCGAGGGAGCCATCCCTGAGGGAGCCATCCCCGAGAGAACCATCCCAAAGGAACCATCCTGAAGGAACCATCCCGAAGGAACCATCCTCTAAAGCCGGCGGGAATGCCCAGCAGCCCCAGGAGAAGCCTCATCCTGCACACAGTGGGGTAAGTTTTCCTAATTACAGGTTATTGGAAGAGCTCACAGGTTATTCACTCTGTTCCGTAGCACAGCTTTCCCATCTCTCCCTTGCACTGCCATCTAGACTTTAATGCATGTCCCATTCATCTAGAGGGAAAGGGATTTTGCAGAGCAGACTCTGGATTTGGCCTCTCCGCGGCAGTTTTGGGGTCACTGCATTGTGGAATTCCTCTTGCCAGATCTTCGGGGCATTGGGGATGGAAGCAATTTAATTTATGTTAGTTATATTCTAATGCTTTAAAAGATTTCTGGGTGTCCAAGCTGTCAAATTAATATTTCAAATCCCACGAGCATTATAGACTTCATGTACATCACCACAATTACATTAAGAAATCCCATATTACCCAGAGGTCTTTTTTTAATGGTTGATTGCTCCTAAATTACATTGCACCAACACAGACATTGACTAGAAGAAGCCCAGAAAGATATCATAAAGCAATTTTCACACCTTTACAATTTAGTTTGAATTAAAAAAGACAAAAAGTTCTCACTGATACATCCCAGGCAACTTAAAAATCTATGAGGGTCTGGGTTAGGGTTTTTTTGTCCTACCTTCATTAGTGATTTATCTTGCCTTCTAAGATCCACCAAGTGCAGGTTACCAATGATCGGAAGAGGAGTTGGACCAGGAGGTAATTTAAAAGCTGAATTTTTATAGCCAGTTGAAAAATAGACTACAGCTAATAATACTGCTGCGCACAGCAGACAAACTAATGCTGGATCAGAGAGTAATGAAATTAAAAAAGACATTTTTTTTTAGTAATAATCTGGTTTTTGGGGTTAGAAGCAATAAAAATGCAGTGGCACTGTTCAGTTTCTGCCAGCTGGCTCTCTGTTTGCTCTCTGCAATTGCTACAAGCACTCAATTCTTATTAAGGTTTGTAGAGTACCTAAATAAATACTGCATACTCCACCCTCTTTAAACACCTCAGAGAATGTGGTCTAAGCAGTTTGCAAAGCCTGTCCAGAAGTAAAGAGAGTTTCAAATTACAAACCCATGCATGTGTGTGCAAGAACATATACATGGGAAAAGGTGCTTGGCATTCCTCTGTAACCTCCTCCTCCCTGAGACCTCAAGGTCCTTCATTAGCAGTACTATGACCCTCCAAGCACTCTGCTGACACAGGGAAATAAAAAGGCTCTTGGAATCCTATTAGAACCTCCAGATTCAGGCTTAGGTAGGATTTGAGATCTCCATGTTACTAGAGAAAAATATCAGTAGTTTTACAGGAGACTTTGGCTGTCTTGATGTCAAGTGGAGATCAAAGGTTGTTAATAATGGTAAAGCCCAGCTATCCCTGGGGGGTTGTAGCCCATAAACTCCTTCATAAAGTCAGCTCTGAACTGCCCGGGAGGGATGTGATTTCAGACTTTGTGTCTGAGGTGGAAGACATGTAATAGCTAGCCACAGAAAATTAGCTTGGATCAAGTGATCATGAGTGGATTCATGAGTGCAATGGCAAGACAAAATTAGATTTGAAACTTCTGGGAGGACTTCATTTTGTGAGAGCAGCTTCTAGGAGATAGAGGGAAGAAGTTAACGAAATTAATGAAGCCAGCTGCCCTGGCAGGCTCCAGAAGGGGAACAAGACAGGAGAATGGAATGATTTTTAGTTAAAGATACTAAACACCTGGAGCTTGCATCCTTATCAAGGCTTAAGCCTTGCTTAGAAAATAATTGAGGTTACCTAGTTGTTGCACAGTGGTTTTCAGGAGGAAGTTTGGCATAACCAGCCAAAGGAATACGATCACTCAGGGAAGAAAGAGCTGTCTTACATGATGAGGAAACACAAGGCTAAAGGTACATTTGTCCAAAGGTTAGATCATATAAAGGCCATTATTCAGCAAATATGGGTCCTTAGCCTTGTAAATGCAAAGCAGGCAGGGGAGGAAGTGGATCTGATCCAGAGTGGGGCATGGTCAGCAGGGTCCTGGAACAAACAACTGCTGGGCACTCACCAGAGCTGCCTGTGTGGTGAGGAGATGTTGCAGCACAACAGCCACCCAGAAGCAGGAGCAGCAAGTGTGTCGCAACATTTCTGAGATTTATTTTTTTATTAGCTTCCAAGAAATGGGCTGGAGGCAACGTTTTCCCCCAGAGCATGCCTAGGATGACTCAGCCCTGCCTGCTCCATGAGCTCAGAGGCAGAGGGGCTGTAAAGACAGGCAGGAAGGAACATGGCTGGCACAGGATGCACAACGTGGGCACTGCCATGAGGACCTGCAATGGCACATGCTCTGTGCCTGGGCAAAATGTTTGTTCCTGCAGGGTTTTCTTGGACCAGCAGCACCCTGCAGGACAAAAGTTACGTGTTGCTGCTGCTCTCCTGGTATTTCACCTTGCCCTGGGAGCCTCTGAACTCATAAAAAGGCCTTTCAGAAAGAGACTTAAATTATCTCTGAAAAGCCAGGGGGAGTGTATTGTGGTTTTTTTCCAAGGCAGGCTCTGAGTGCAATGCATTAAAATGACAAAGGGAAGTAAAAGTCTTGCGATGACAAGAAATTCCTGTCTCACTGATGTGTCTGGTACGTGTTTTGTGTTTCACTCCAGAGCCGAGCTGCTACGTGCTGCCCTGCCTGAGCACACAGAGCCGAGCACAAAGCACCTGCCAGGCACTGACACTGCTCTGGGTGCATTCCTGGGGCAGCCAGGCCCCTCAAGGTGCTCCTGGCCCAGTTGTCCTCCATCCCTCATGCCCATGTGGCATTCTGCCACCGCTTGTGACTGGTGGTACTGGTGAGGATGTGGAATGTTGGGTATTGGCCACCTAAAGGCAACCACAGCACTGCCAGTCAGCCAGCCTGGGCCACTAAAACACCAGCCCTGCATCCTTTAACTTAAACACCCCAAAATCTCTGCACCTCCCCTGCCAGTCCCATTCTTGACCAGCAGTACAGCCTTGGATAATTCCTGCTGGCTTTTATTGAGATGAGTTCCTTGTAAGCAAGGGCAGGAGACACAGGAACCACTGAAAGGGGCCACAGCAGAGAGCCTTGCAGAGCCATGTCCTGCCTCACACGGCAGTTGGGATTTTCTGGAGTTAGAAATCTGTGGAATTTTTTTTTTAGAAATCCATGGAATCCATGGAATATTTCCTTTGAGGTGTTTGTGGCTGTCAGTATTGTCACTCTTTGTTCTGCTGAACATGTCCTGGCTGCAGGCTGCCCACGGAGCCCTGTGCTCACCTCTCTCATGCAGGGGTATTGAAGGTGGTGCAGCCAAGCTTTATCAGTTTGACCTGAAATCAACTGCATACTGTCACACCAGACAGATCAACAGCAACAGAACAAAATATTTAATGATTAAGTAGGTGATAAGGTCAGGCTTGCAGTAGTTGGATTGCAAACAGAGCAACAGCAAAACAAACGCAGGCAAGCGCAGCAGCAGAGGCTTCCTTGTCACAGAGCACTCCCCGAGCTGAGCCCAGGAGCTGAGGCTGTGGTACAGCCCTGACCAAGGGCAACACCAGCCCAAGTAGAAGGTGCAGAATCACTGTGAGAGAGCTGCCTTTAGTTGTGTGAACTGAAGCTAGTGAGGAGAGTCAGTATCTTGGCCAGAGGCCGCTGTACTTTGTCATCCCTTCATATTCTTTCTCCTTTCTTTCCTTCCATTTGCACACAGCTCAGCTTTAAACAACAGTAATTTCAGTTTTATGCCCCATTTTCAGTGGAATGGACCTATTCATCACAATACCCCTGGTAACTGAGACTGAAGTTTGGAATTAGGAGTTTGTGGATGATAGTTCACCCTGCAGTCAGTGCAGAGGTGAGAAATGACAACCTCATGGCAGCTGATTCATCCCCTGAAGGAGCCTTTCTCTCTGCGAAGGGTAGAGAAGATCTGCAGAGCAAGCACAGCCCCTGAGGTGCAGGTGGAGCAGGGAGCAGGGGCTGAGCCTCTCCCAGCTCTCTGCTGGAGCGTGGCAGTCCCTGCCCAGCCCCAGCTCACTGCCCTGCCGCAGGCTGGTATCGCTTCAGCTGATTCAGAAACTCTTCCCTTGCCATGGCTGCTCATTTTCTGCCAGCTTAGGGATTCAAGATGGCCTAATAAGGGATTGGACAAGTGCCAGAGCCAGCATGAAGCCAGGAGAGGTGAGGGAGTGGTAGAAATGCCTTTCTTAGGCATTTCTGCAGAAGCAGAAAGCTGCTCCCATCATAAATGGGCTGTTCAGCATGAAGTGCCTGTGTGAGGTGGAAAGAACCCATTTCCCAAAGCACTTAGATGTTTTCTGATAACTGTCCCGTGCCTGGGTCTTGGCATCAGCCTGTGTCACACCCTTGTGTCTGGGACTCTGTAATAAAGATAAGGCAGGTTGTGTGGCACAATGGAAGCTCAGTCTGAGGCTCAGCTGAACAACCATCCTGAGGAGATTTCCAGATCCTTTGAGTGTCTCTTGTCTCCAGCTGGGCCACTTATAATCAGCTTTGCTAAAGGCTTGGACTTTGGGCTGAGAAATCCCCCATAGAGGCTGCCAGGGGAGAGCTCTGATGGGTTACATCTACAGAGGAGGTCTGAAGGCATTTCTCTCTTTCAAACTGCCCTGAAAACAGCAACTCTGATGTGCTGTTCCAGGAATGAATCACATTTTCTGAGAGCAGGACTTAGAGCTGTCTGAAGGGTTTGCATTATACAGACATTGCAAGAGCTGTTGGAGAGGATGTCACAAATGAGAGAAAATAAAGTAACAGTGCTGATGTCTCCTTCCCCTAAAGCTCAGGGACAGCTTTTCCCCACTGTAGCTAGATTTGCTTTAAAGCTTGAAATGTTCACTACTCTAATGCTGTGTTGTTTGATCATTCACAGGGCACAGCACAGACCAGGTGAGGCATGGGAGTCAAGGTGAAGCCAACATCAGCAGTGAGATCCAGGTCTGACTTCTCCACTCCTGGAGGAGGCTGGAAAACAAATCTGCGGAGCAAGCCCGAAAAGAAGAGGAACAGCTCCATCCTGGCCAGTCCTTCACCAAGGCAAGCCCTTCTCCCTGAAGACAACCAGGGGAGAAGTTAATGGTCAGCACAGTAACTGTTAGTGTTGATGTCTGAGACATTCTAAACAGGAGATAGTCTGGAAGAGCAGGCTGCTGAGGTAGGAAATTTTCCCTTCCTTCTCTCTGTGTATATTAGAGTGCTACTGATTTGGTCTCAAACTACACAGAAGTCTTTAGATATATGAAATTGTTCAGTGACTGTGAGTAAATCCATGTCTCCCATCTCTGTCAAAGAAGAGGTGGTTACCTACAGCAGTGGTGGATAGGAGAAATGACCAGAAATCCTTTACCCTCTGTTCTGTGTCCCTGGCTTTCATACCTTTTTCCTGAAATCAGGGGGAACTGCCATTAGCCTTGTACCCACACCCCTCTTACCTATGGAGAATGGAATAAATGCTTCTCTCCTAATGAAGTTCCCATTGGCATCAAGGAAATGGGAAGGGTTGAACTGATGCGGGGTTTTCCAGTGTAACTCGTCATTCAGAGCAGAGGTCAGCAGTGGAATAATCTCAGTACCCTGAAAGGGATCAAAGAAACTCATGGAACAGGAGATCACTCCCTTACACGAGACAGACTGTGTTCTTTTTCTTAATGTGAAGGGGCAAATAAGACATGACTGATAGAACTGGGGAATGTCTCTCTGCCCCATCGTGGCTCTGTCTGTTTTCAGTAACTGCTGTTTTATTTTTTGGACCACAAAACATTCCTTTCTTACACAGTCAGATCTTTCAACAAAGGTGCTGGGGTAGAGGTCCCGCATTTGACATAAAAAGATTCAAACCGGTGTGATTTAATTAAATCTCTGGTTAATCTTGATTCAAACAACAGTACCAGACCACAATCCATTGTATGTTTACAGTAATTATCCTGGATCTGAGACAAAGGGTCACAGCACAGACTAAACCATGCATCACCATGATTTTAGTTATTTATGTGTTTCTTCATCTGCTTTAAAGAAAGCTGTGAGGAATCTGTGCAGCACAAGCTGGCAGAGCTCACCTTAGGAATCACGTAGCCTCGGAAATTCACATTTCTGGGAGTCGATCGGGATACGCCCATGGGGACGATATTGGCAAACCTTTGTATTTCGTGTATTACTGCTTCTGTGTAAGGCATTTTTTTCCTGTCCTCCAACTTAGGCAGCTCTCCTGGTTCAATGACATGGTTCATTTCTTCCTGAATCTTTCCTTGGAGGGAGGAAAGGATTAAGAAGCTGATAACAATCTCATCTTGTAACTGAAATGGCTACCAGTTTGGCAGAGAGGAGGAAAAGGGAAAGCTGTAAATATCTGGGAAGGGCAGAAGTGGGTAAATCAGAGCATGGTGGGGTTCTTTCAGGTTTGTTGTTGAGCTAAGGCAGCTTGAATGGAGTCACTACAGTCCATCTCATGCCTGACTCTCATTACACACCTTTGTTACCCCATAACCTCCAACAGAAACCAGATCAGAATCAGCTCCTGAGGGGACCTTGAGTGACGTAAGCCCATAGCCTGCAGGCGAATTACCAGGAGCTTTACTGTGTCTGTAGGCTGCCCCTCAGCCTCTCCCACTTGGCTGGGCTGGTTTATTGCAATCCAGCTGAATAAAATTCCTTTGTAAAGTCAACGCTTGCTGTCTCTCTCAGAGCACTGAGAATAATTACTCTAGGCAGCACTGAATGAGTTCCACTCCCTTCCACAACCAAAGACTTAAGCATGCAACAATAAATTGTACAAGAGATGTGTCCTCCTTACTTTGAATTTCTGGGTATTTCATCATCAGCAGTAGCCCCCAGCACACAGTTGTGGATGTGGTCTCAGTCCCAGCAGCAAAGAGGTCCAGGGTTGAAAACATCAGGTTTCCATTGCTGAATGCAGTGTGTGGTTTCTTTGACTCCTTCAAAACATGGGGGTAATACAGCAAGTGATACCCATATGTGACTGTGTGGACACCATTTTTATCTGCATTTTAGCCTTCTGTGACTTTATATGTGCTGGAAAACTGAATATTTAGTCTTTTAGCATTACGGCCTATGCTATGTGGAATTCGTCTGGTCCCAAGCATATGTGTAATCCCCAAGTCTAGATATTAGAAAAAATTCCAGTGAATTGGAATTTATTTATCACTGTACCATTCTTGCAGGAAGGTTTGGGATGATCTCCTCCTTATGTGTGCTGAGTGGGAACTTATTTCCCTCTCATGGGATGTCTTGACAACTAAATCCCTTTAACCAGCAGTTCCAGTGGGGCCATGAGCAAATCCAGCACAGCTCAGTGTGTGATATATTCTTTGATATATTCTGCTCACTGCACTTCTTGGGTTTCCACTCACTGCCAGTCCCTGACAGATGGCCTGTCCTAAGTCAGAGCTAAGGGAAGGGAACAGAAAGGCACTGGGACTCAGCTTTAAAGTACCTGTTTTTGCTTCACCAGGAAGGCATCGACAAAGCCTGTTAAGTCATTTTCATTAAGCTCCTCTTTGTGTTCCTGGAAGAGCTTCTGGAGAAAAGCATTCAATTCAAGGATGTTTTGTAGCACAGTCTTGGAAGCTCCAGACAGAAATCCAAGGAATGGGTAGAAGTTATATAACTGCAAGACAAGTTTTACTGTTAATTGGCATTTTTGAACACATACTGGTATCTCAAATCACACTGCTGGTCCCTTGTCCTATGCCCTGACATTTGAGGCTATAATTCCCCCCCTTCTACAGTCCAAGGAACTCTGGATTCCTGCAGAAATAGAATGTTCCTTCTGTAATTCAAGGAGGCAGGTTTGGGACTGTGCTTCTGCTCTTCAAAGAGGGTAAAGTTGTTCCTTTTGGATTTTTTTTTCTTTTACTAATAGGTTTAACTGAGTAAGTACAGGAGCCTGTGAATCTGTGCATTGCAGATACAGAACCACAGATGTGTTCTGTACAGGCTGACTGGCTGATAATGTTCTTGTTCCCAAGAAGACATATGTGGGAGGCCAGAAGAACAAATGCTGAAACTGGATATTCCCCAAAAACCGTAAAATTAAGCTCTTACCTGCACCATAGGGGAGCCCAACAGCTTAGTATTTTGATTTATCAGCTTCAGCAAAGTTAGAAATACTGGATCATCATATTCAAACCTCTCTCCAAACAATATAGAGCAGATGACATTGGATACAGCATTGTTGAGAATCATTTTTGTATCAAATGGTTTCCCTGTATTTCAAGCAATGAAAACAAATGACAAAATGACTATGCTCATTTCAGTCTGGTTTCCTATGAGCTCCCAAAGAAAACTCATTCCCCACCCAGAATTCATAGCAGGGAATTTTGTTTCAGTGTTTTAAGGCCTTGGTTCAATAACCTAATGCACTTTATGCTGAACTTTAACCACGAGATACCATTTGCTCAGAGTTAAACTTTCATTAATCTTTATTGTTCTGCTAGACCTGTTTTCTGTCTCTGGATGAAAGACTTGACACTCACCATGATAGGATTCAAAATATTTGATAAGGGAATTTACTTCCTCAAGGATTCGGGTCTCAAGGGTTCTCTTTCCCATTCCAAAGTCTCTCAGTGTGGACAAGGTAAATCTTCTCATAGTTTTCCACATCTCTCCATGGCTGAATGCTATGCCTAAAATAAATGTGTAACATCCTTACGGCACCTGTGGTTCATAAATTTTCTTACACACTGGTGCCTCCTAAGATCACAAAAACTGATCTGTAAGAGGACAGTGCTCTCTGCTCTGAGGATGTAATGAGCAGAGACAAAACTTATCCAAGCAAAAGGTCAGTTACCATTTCCTTGTGTCATTTTTCTAAATATGGGTATTTCTGCCCTCTCTCCAAACTCTTCAGCATGATTTAAAAGGGCATCCTTGATGGTTTCATATCCAGCCAGTACCACGACCTTCCTGGGTCCAAAATGCACCGTGAAGACGCTGCCATAGATCTTGGAGAGCTGTCAAGGTGAATAAATATGTTAATTCAAAACCAGATCTGGACTCAAACACTAGTACTGGCCACTCTAGGTGGTTTCTAGACCAAAAGGAGCCTCCCAGCCCTGCCTGATGTCTCCAGGTGCTGCTGTAATTCAAGCAATGAGCAGCAGCTATCGATTGCCAGCATCTCTGCTTGCACCCTGTTTGCACAACAAGGTGTCTGCTATCACTGCCCCAATCAGGGCAGTCAGTAAAGTGCCACTGCATTCCTGTGGTGTTCTGCAGTAGCAGACCAGCAATACCACCTTGGGAGGCTGGCTAGAGAATGCTGCTGCAGGCAGGCCTGTTTGCTGTAGTGCTGGTGACCTGAGGCAAGCAGGCGTGCACACACCTTTGAGGCTGAAGCCACAAACCCTGCAGAAACAAAGCCAGACAATAACTCTTTCTTTCAGGACAGCACTTGTCTCTAATTATGGCAAGGTGGGTAGTGTTGCAGTCATTATGGAATTATTTGCTGGCCACCAGAAACTTGAATCTGACTAGGAAGCATATTCTGGTAGATAATGTCACAGGAGTGTTAGGCATTTATAGCAAATTAAAAATGAATCATCTGTTACCCTGAAAGGTGGCTTTGACAAGCTAATCATTCACTTGGTATTTTAGGCTTCGTTTGAACACACTGCAAGCCATCCTCTCCAAATGTCTTCTTGTTTCTGATGTGCCTGGCTTACCATTTTCTATGCATTAGATAGATTCCACAAATTGAATTTCAGATTAGAAGCAGCTCCTGTTATTACACCAGACAAATTGAATTTGTTTTCATCAAGCAGTGGTTTGACGGCTTGGGAGATAACATTAGCACTGGTTCTTCCATCCCTGGCAGCTCACAGAGCAAGTGGCAGAGCCAGGGGCAGGGAATCACAGCTGCTCTGAGCCTTCCTTTGGCCATCCTCTTGCATTAGTGCTTCTTGGCAGCCCCTCTGGTTTTGCTAAGCAGCACAAGTATTGGATGTGGCAGGCCTGAAAGCCCAAATAAAGCTCCTTGGTAGATTATGGGAAATTAGTCTGGTGCTGCCACGTGATATTTGTATCATAAAATCCCCCAGTACTGCCAAAAATAGTTCATAAATAGTTTCATACTGACATCCTCAAATATACCCAGGAGCTCAGGACCAGAAGCCTATCAGAACTGATCTCTGCACAACCCTCTGCCCCATAAATCAGGGCAGATGGGCACTGTGTGCCTGCTGCAGGAATTCTGTGCTTTGACAACACAGGATGCCCTTTCTTCCACAGCTAACAGGAGGATTGCAGTGTCTGCACTGCCCTCCCACTGCAGATGCTCAAGGAGTTCTCTGGGGACCAGCTTTCCCCCACCATAGTGTCCAGCAAGCAGCACACACACAGGGCATGTGACAGGTCCCTCACAGCACCTCAACTGTCTCTACAGCAACCAGATAAAATCTGAATTCCCACTCAATTGTCCCCAGGTCCCTGTGGGAACACAGCAGACACTTTCTCAAACAAACATTGCCCCTGGCTTTTTAATATTTAAGTGGGTTTTTTTCCTCTCTCTCTCTTTTAGAAATATAAGTATCCATGGAGCTGTGTAAGAAAAAGCAATTTGATTAGTTAGACACATAAAATCCATGCATTGAGTCCTCAACCATCCTGAGCAGTGTGTGCAGGGCGAGGGCTGGGGAGGCAGAGTTCTGCTGTGCATTGCAGAGATGTAATTAGTTTTGGGGAAAAAAATTGTCCCTCTGGGGATGATGCCTTTCCTTGCTTCATCCCTTCCATCCACCCATCCTTCCTAGAGGTCTCGTGGCAGTGAGACCTCTCTTGATGGCAACACAAGTCTTTTACCTGCAGCCTTTGAAGGGCTCAAAATACCAACAATTTGGAGTAGATTGTGAGGGGTGGGAGGTCTACACTTGGGTGTGTATAAAGAAAGGAGTGTTTGTTTTATGTTCATATATATAAATACAAGTGTGTGTGTGTGTGTGTGTGTGTGTGTTTGTGCACCTCTGAAGATAAAGTTCTTCTGCCTGTGTGCCACATATCTCATTGCTGCCCTCCACACAAAGCAAGCAGTACCACATCTCTATTTCCCCAGCTGCGTTTCTCATTGCAGGAATTGCACATTTGCCCCTGCCTGCTGGCTCAGCCCCTACCTCTGTCAGCGACTGGAATGGCTTTTTCAGGTCCACCACGTTCAGGTTCCCGATCACAGGAAGAGGTCGTGGCCCAGGGGGCAAATTGCAAACGGACTTCTTGGAGCTGGAGAGAAAGTACAGGAGAGCAAAGAGCCCTGCTGCCAAACAGAGCAGTGAGCAGGAGCCCAGGTACTGCAGGAGACTCTGCACAGCCATGTCCAGAGGCAGCTGAGGGTAGGAGCATCTCGGGGTCCCTTTATAGCCCTTCTGTCATTGCCTGAACACACCTTCTGGGGAAGTGGTTTACACAGAGAAAAGGGCTCTGCAGACTTGTTTACATCCACTGAGACCAGATGTACTCCATTTTCCTGCCAGATGAAACACCCTCTTTTATTCTGAACCATGGATTATCATAATCCAGAGCTTTTATTTCACCTGCAACACTGGGACGAGGTGTTTGTTTTCCAGTGACTATCTGTGTTATGAGCATGTTGTTCTATGTGATTTCAGGGTCAAAACTCAAGGACAGGAGCCATGCTGGATGCTGTCCCTGTGCCAGGTCACAGGATTCATCTGGACCCCGGTGATGCAATGGAGGAAGCAGGGCACAGGTGGGAAAGGCCACAACAATTCACAGCCCAGGGTAAGCAAGCCCTTGGGGAGGACAAGACTGACCATGGACAAGCTGGAATGGTGGGATGAAGATGTGTTAATCAGGATTGCTGACAGGAGCAGATCTATTTACAGGTGAGAGCTCTGATTCTTTTTGCTTTCCTGCTACCCCACTAAAATCATCTCCTTGAGCAAATCAGTGGTTTTT
Source organism: Melospiza melodia melodia (assembly GCF_035770615.1). NCBI lineage: Eukaryota > Metazoa > Chordata > Aves > Passeriformes > Passerellidae > Melospiza > Melospiza melodia. The sequence goes on from NC_086211.1 coordinate 5,522,304, forward strand.
ATTGCTAGCAGTGTTACTGTCTTTGTCCCAAAAATCCCTTACCAGCAATCCCAAAATGTCAGTCACTGTTTGGCAGTTTAGTGCCCAGAGAGCTGTGTGCCTGGATGGCCAAGCCTGCCTCAGCAGCTGGGGATGATTCCCTCTGTTTATGAACAGCTGCACGTCATCCTCTAGGAGAAACTGTCCCCTGCAGGCAATCCTGCCTGGATTGGGAAAGAGATCCTGAATCCTGCTAACCTGGGAGGAGCCAGGATCAGGCTGCAGCTGGCCAGGCAGAGGATGGAGGTGCCAGGCAGGAGGAGCACATGGCAGCAGTTCTGGCCCTGCAGGGACTGAGTCATGTCCCAAGCCCAAGCAAGAGCCCACGTGCCCAGGTGACAGCTCCAAGAGCCACCCCCACCCTCTGCATCCTTGGGGGATGACAACAAAGCAGAAATGACCAAGAGCAGGAAGCCACTTGTAGAAATGGTGGCTCTGGGGGAAGGAGCTGATTTGATGCTCTATCCCATATTTTCCAGCGGGGATATTTTACTCCCCAGTTGCAGATTCTGGCAGATTACTGGGCTGTGCTGCTGTTGAACCCTTTAGAAATCTTTAGTTTAATAATTCTTTTGCTGGAATTCTCCAAGGCTCCCAGGTGCAGGCTACACTGATGGGAAAATGATGATTATTTATTAATAATAATAAAAGTACATTAGCCAAGGGCAAGGGGAATCAATAAACTCTAACTGGATTGACATGAAGAAGCTGCCTGCAGATCTGCCTGCTCTCCAAGGCTTGTTTATCAGGAGAGGAGTTTTTCACAAGGGAAACTTCCCTGTGCAGAAGAGGACCAGGCAGGGTGGGCAAAGAAAGGAGGGCAATGGATGGATAGTCACATCCATCTCAATATTTGCTGCACAGCTGAGAGGTCTTGGCCTGCACCCTCCTCTCCCAGACATTTCCAAGAATATCCTGTTCTGCCAGATTCTTCTCTGAGCAAATGGTGTGACTGCTGGGACTCCTGAGACTTTATAATATGCAGTAAGAGGGAGGAAAAAGCCCTGCATGGGGCCAGTTGGGTACCAAAGGAGGAAATCTGTTCCTGTTTACACAGAGCTCTGTTGGAGCCAGAGCAAGGAAAATCACCTTCCCTAAGCCTTCAATCTGTGGTGACAATATGGAGTGAGGCCCTTTTTCAATCAGTGAGCCCCTGGACCTGCAGCCTGCTGGACTGAAGCCATGGAGAAAGGAGGGATGAGCTCTCCAGAGGGAGGGAATCTTTGCAGTTTTAAAATAGAATCAATGTGATGCTCTCACATCCCTCAGCTCCCAGGGTGCAATCCTGAGCACAGGCTTGCAGGTGAGGATCCCACACAGCACTGAGGTAAAACATTGCTCCCAGCTCTCGTCTTTGTCCTTCTACCAGCCCAGGGCAGAACCCCTTCAGGTGAGCAGAGTTTGTGGGCACAGCCCAGGGGACTCATCAGTTCCTCCTGGGCAATGAGCCTGCCTTAAACACCTCAGTAACTCATCTGGAGAAGGTCACATCACCTCCTCATGGCACACAGGTGAACAGAGCTACAGTAACTGTAGGATAATGCAGGGAAAGGGTTGTTTTAAGGCCATAATTCAGTCAATGACTGCTGATAACATCATAAACCAGCAGAGTGAGCACCAAGTGCCTGTGTGCCTTGCAAGGCTCTGCCACTGCTTTACAGCCCCCAGAGATGCCTATCAGCCCATGCATTGTTATCAGGGACATTTAAAGCCTGAGCACACCCTATTAAACATTAACATTTTTAAAGACCCAGATGTGTTAAAACTCAGGCTGCTCCTCGCTAATGGATTTTGCTTGCCTTGACAAATGCCAGTGCAAAAAGAAATCAAAAGCTTTCCGACTCTGACCTCTTTCAATTTTTCATCATTATTGCATTGTTTTATTGGATTACACCCACTTCTTCCCATCCTGCAAATCTGTGTTTCTACAGGATCACTACAGGATAGTGTTCTCAAGTGTTCACTTTGCTCATTTTTATACAAATGATTCTTTAATTTCTTTTCAGTCGTCTGTCAAACCAGTGTGGGCTGCAAATCTACTCTGGGAAGAAAGACTCCTGAAAAAATATTTTTTAAAAACTTTATTTCATGGCAATTTTTTTAAAAAAAGAGATTCCTGGGTTGATTTTTTTTTTCCCATCTTCTGAGTTGAAAGATTATATGTGACGAGTCTGGTCATTGGGAGAAAATAAAAAAATCTGTGCATGAGATTAGTGCATTGTCCCTGTGCAGAGCCTAAGGTTAGAGTATTTCCCACTTGTGTTAAGCATTTACCATTCTTGAGAACTTTGTTGCTTTTAAAAGCCTCCTTCTTGGACTGAATAGATGACATTCCTTCAAGACTCTCACCCAGTGAGAAAACACATGGGAGATCCTTGGCTTTGGTGCTGATAATGTACTTTTTAATATAATTTTATATCTACAAAAATATTTACAGTAAAATCCCTTACAGCTGTAGCTAGAACCATGGTCTTCCATTTACCCCAACAAGTCAAGGCAGCCTGACCTGGGAGGTGAGTATTGGGTAGGTTGGGTTATGAAGAGATGATTTTCAAAATACAGCTGATAAATCAAATGCCTCAACACAGCTGCAAGGAATTTTTGTTCTGGGTCTCTGGCTTCTGTCTCTCTCAACAACATATTGCAGAAATTGAGTTAATCCAAGATAAATTTGAGGCATATCATGAAGGGTGATTAGTTGGTTTCTACAGGAGCAGGGTCCCACATCTTCCTTTTGGGCCCCTCTCTTGGTGCAGGTGGAGATGTGGATTTAGATGGACCAGAATTGCAATGAGCAATTTAAGATGAAGGTTTGTTTCACCTCTCAGTGCAGTTGTTGCCATTTCTACAACATTCCTCTCTAAACTGATGAGGCTTTGGCTCAGTAATAACAGAAAATGAGCTATCACTCTGTACATCTTTATGGAGCACATAACATATTAAGGCCCTGACCTTATTGGCATGAAACTACGATTTCCCTGTAAGTGCAAAACAATAATATTTCATTAATCATCCACAACAGAAATCCCCATTCCCCAGACTATTCTGGCAATATTCTGCATTTTTGCTTGTCTAGGAACCTGAATTGAAAGGGAGAAAAATGGTTTACAACAGCCTGTGGCAGTGATGGAGCAAGAGCCTTATGTAAGAGCTGGCGGAGGTGAGGCAGCAATGAGTGATCCTGGAAGGATGTTTCTCTGAGGTGTGTTCTCTCCTGGCCTGGGAACAGCAGTCTCAAGGGCACAAATTCCAGCATCTGAATGTGCTTGGTCTTGTTCAGCTCATTAATTTCCTACAGCTATCCCAAGTCAAGCTATGAAATCCCCTAGTGCTTTACCCCGAGCCTTTCATGGCTTGTCAATAAATTATTTTCCAATTAAGTACCTGATAATTTGAGTCTGCAGGCTCTTAGGAGAGGCAGCGTGGTGAGAGAGAGAAAATAATGGAAGTCATGGACGTTTCCCTGCCTGTAAAATGAATAAAGGTTCTTCTCTGAAGTGTTACTCAATTTGGTGCTTCCACAAAGCAATGGTGAGTGTGTAATAACTCCTTCTGAGGAGGTGTTTGTCCACCTGATGGATAAAAACCACCAGTGGAGTGAGTTTTCAGCACTACCTGAAACACTGGAAAAGAACAGTTTTAAATGTTATTTCAGTCCATATTAATGATGAAAGGTCTGATTCAAGCAAAGGATTTTTATTTCTTTTTTAGTGTTTCAAGCTGTGTAACTTGAAAGGGGAAAAGCCAAGATTTTCCCTAGTTTGGGAAATCTTCTAATTCAAGGATTTCAATTTTTGGCAAGGGCTCGGGACTCCATGCTAGAGATACTATGAAATACCACAAATTATCTAATATCTCTTGTACAATGAGCACCCTTTTGTTGAAGCAGCTATTTCAGATTTCCCTGATGCAGTCAAAGTCTCTTGCTCCTTTGAAAGATAATATGTGAAAAACATTTCATTCTCTGTTTGTGGCACTGCTGTTTGTGGCTCTGTTTTTGTTGAGTTCTTTTGGAACTGGTTGGTTTAATCCACAAATGAGTTTTTTCCCTCACAATGATTATCTAATGGGGATTTTATTTGATCTCCTTGGGAAAAATTTATCGTGAGTTGCTCAAGCATGTGTATTAGATTGTATGAGAACCTGTACCTTTAAAGGAAATTCTAGAAGGTACAACTGGCATTTGCAATAAAAACATTAAGTAATCATAACCAAACACCTGCTACTATACCTGACCTGAATTTGAGTAACTACAACGTTTAAGACTCCAAAGAAAAACCCTGAGTTAACAAATAGGTTAAAAAAAAATTAAAAATGGATATAATAAAATATACCAAGTTGATGTGGCCTTTGCAGAGAACCATAGAATGATTTAGGTTGGAAAAGACCTTTAAGATCATTGAGCACAACTGTTCCCCCACTAAAATCATGTCCCCAAGTGCCACATCTACATGGCTTTTAAATGCCACCAGGGATGGGGGCTCCACCAGTGCCCTGGGCAGCCTGTGGCAATGCTTGGGGAAGTGAATTTTCCTACTATCCACACTGACACCCAACTGGGAGTCATCTACAACCTTACTGAGGGTGCCCCTGATCCCATCACCCAGATCCTTGGTAAAGGTGTTAAACAGAGCTGGAAAGGTTGGTGCTGCCTGCCTGAGAATAATTCCACTGTGGGGTCTCTGCACATCTTTTTCCCTTGACTTCTTCCTTCATCACATGGGAAATCAGCAAGTTGGCCACTGTGACAGAAAGGAAGGAATGTAATTTGGGCAGTTTGCTAAAATCAAGTGCCTTGGCACATGAATTAAACGGGTTCAGACAAAACCAAAGTTACTTCCCTGCTGCTCAGCTGGCTGAAATCTGGGAGACAGTTTGCTGCATTTATTTATGAAAGAGGAGTATCTCCCTTTTACCATTAAGTGTTATAACGAAGTCAAGTGGAAAAGTGCTATTTACTGTATAATAAAACCCATCTATTGTTCATAGCCCTGAAAACCTAATAATAAAACCTTATATTTCAAGCTGTGCAAACCAGTTGCTTATGTAATAGAACATGGTGTAATTTTCCATTTACAATTTCAATACTGTAATAAGAAAGCAATCAAAGCATAAACAAAGGACACTTTAAATGGAGCTGCAGTTAATATTTCCATAATGGCTGTCCTTAAAAATTGAAGCTATTTCATTTCTTTTTTTTTCCCAGCTTTGAATTCTTCCTGCTTAGCTCAGTCATTTAATTAAAAGAAAATCAACTTAAGAAAGATAAAATACAGTCTTAAACCAATTGCAGCTATGGGCAAAGAAGAAAAAATGTCAGTGTAATCCACGGTTAACACTTGGTGAGATAATTAAAGCTATTTCTCATTCTCCTTTCAGAAGGAGACTGTGAATCTGCAGTTTGTGCTGCAAACCTGCAGGCAAAAGGGGTTTTTTTCTTTATTGTACATCTTGAGCATCTGGAAGTTCACCATTTCTTCAGCTTCTGCCAGCACCCTCTTGGTTTTACTGCTGTCCCCCACCATTAATGCCACACGATGTGAACCCACGTGCTTGTAGGAATAACAGAATAAAATAAAAATAACTCAGTGCTGTCCCTAGGGTTTGTGCACAAATTAAACCAGGAGGATTGATGAGAGATGAGGAACCACATGGGCGGCTGATAGTTGAGCAGAATGGGGACAGCCCATCCAAACCCCTGCTGGGTTTCTGTGGAAGCTCATCCTGCCTTCCTGCCAGAGCCATCCCCAGGGCTCTGGGATCACACCCCAGCCTCAGCTGGGCCCAGAAAATGGGCTTTGGGGTCAGGACCCAGAGCCTGGCAGTGACAGGTGAGCAATTTATTCTTGGGGCAGAAGGGAAGGAGCCTGGCCTCAGCCCTGCACAGAAAGGGAAAGATTGGACAAGGCTGGATCCTGCATGAAGGGATTTGGGGACATCAGGCTCCAGGTTTGGCTCTTTCCTCCTCCATGTCCCCATGCACAAACGCCAAGGACAGGCCGTTTTTCCGGGCCCCTCCACAGGCCGGCAGCCCCCGACCATCACAGCAGCCATTCACAGGAACGAATGACGGACTCGGGGAATCCCAGAGCATCCTGAGCCGGGAGGGACCCACAGGGACCCCAAAGTGCTGCACGGGACAGCCCAGAACAGGGCTGCGTTCAGAGGGGAGCTGCGCTGGGAGCGTTCAGAGGGGAATGAGGGCGGTGGCACGGGGTTCCGTGACCATCGGTTCATTCCGCAGAGGCTGTGGCAGCCCGGGCCGCAGGGACGGCGGAGGCGCTCTCGCTCCGGGCCCGGCCCAACATGGCGGCCGCCGCCGTCTCCATGGCAACAAACACAGCGTTTCGGTTTCCATAGCAACGCCCACGCCGTGTCCATGGCGGCACGGTCCCGCCCGCTGGGGGCGGCGACGATCACGTGACCGCGCTCGATGCGCTCGGCGCGCAGCTCCCCCAGGCGGCGGGAACGAGCGGAGACAGAGTGCCGAGTGACCGGGAGTGACCGGAGAGTGACCGGAGAGTGACCGCAGGGACCGGGCCCGCCGCGTCCCCACCCCCGGCAGCACCGACATGTCCACAGCCATGAACTTCAGCAGCAAGAGCTTCACGCCGCGGCCGCCGGACAAGGGCGCGTTCCCGCTGGATCACTTCGGTGCGGTAGCGCGGCCTAGCGCCGGGCCTGCCCCGCCGGCCCCGGGCGTGGCGGTAGCGCGGCCCTGTGTTACAGGGGAGCGCAACCCTCGCTGTGTGTGTGTGTGTGTGTGTGTGTGTGTGTGTGTGTGTGTGTGTGTGTGTGTGTGTGTGTGTGTGTGTGTCTGTCTGTCTGTCTGTCTGTCTGTCTGTCTGTCTGTCTGTCTGTGTTACCCTCGCTGTGTGTGTGTTCCAGGGGAGTGCACTGTCTGTCTGTCTGTCTGTCTGTGTTACCCTCGCTGTGTGTGTCTGTCTGTCTGTGTTACTCTCGCTGTGTGTGTGTGTTTGTGTTACCCTCGCTGTGTGTGTGTGTGTGTGTGTGTGCGTGTTACAGTGTCTGTGTGTGTTCCAGGGGAGTGCAGTGTGTGTCTGTCTGTCTGTCTGTGCTACCCTCACTCTGTGTGTGTGTGTGTGTGTTTGTGTTACCCTCGGTGTGTGTGTGTATGTGCATGTTACAGTGTCTGTGTGTCTTCCAGGGGAGTGCAGTGTGTGTCTGTCTGTCTGTCTGTGCTACCCTCGCCGTGTGTGTGTTCCAGGGCAGTGCAGTGTCTGTCTGTCTGTCTGTCTGTCTGTCTGTCTGTCTGTGCTACCCTCGCCGTGTGTGTGTTCCAGGGGAGTGCAGTGTCTGTCTGTCTGTCTGTCTGTGCTACCCTCGCCGTGTGTGTGTTCCAGGGCAGTGCAGTGTCTGTCTGTCTGTCTGTCTGTCTGTCTGTGCTACCCTCGCCGTGTGTGTGTTCCAGGGGAGTGCAGCGCCTTCAAGGAGCGGTTCATGGAGTGTCTCCGGCAGAGCGGCTACGAGAGCGCGGCGTGCCGGCCGAGCGCCCTGGCGTACCTGGAGTGCCGCATGGACAGGCGAGTGCCCGGCGCGGCCGCGGGCAGGGAGGGAGGGAGGGAGGGAGGGCAGCCCGGGCCAGGCACGGTGCTTGGCCATGCTCCGTGTTCCTGCCCTGTGCTTTCCGTGCTGTCCAGTGCAGAGGGATAGCAGCGATCAGCTAAGATATTATTATACACTGTCTTACTCATCGTTTTTTGCACACTGAAGTATGCACTACGGTCTGCAGGTGAGGATCCCGCACAGCACTGGGGTAAAACATTCCTCTCAGCTCACATCTTTGTCTTTCTAGCAGTCCAAGGCAGAACCACCTTCGGGTGAGCAGAGTTTGTGGGCACAGCTCAGGGGACTCATCAATGAGCCTGCACTTAAACACCACAGTAACTCCCGTGTCACATCTCCTTCTCCAATGACAATTATTACAAAAACAACACATTACAATTATTACTGCAAAAACAAGTATTACTATTAGAATAATCCAGCCTATTTTACAGAGTTCCTTTAGCCAAGGTGCAAAACTCCAACCATCAAACAGTCTAACCAAGATTGTAATTTGGTCAGCTAATCCCTTAGGTTTTGTAGCTGTTTATGAATAGAAACAGAATGATCAGATAAGTTCATACAACATAATCCTTCAAAATCTTCACAGCCATGCCCATGTGCTAGTAAAAGAAAGTTTTGTAAAGTGGCATGTCTGACTGCCTCTTCATCTGTCACCAAATCACTGATCACAGTAAATGAGGCACAGTGGCCAGTGTGAAGCTTTATTTTTTGTTTTCAGCTGTGGTTACAAGTTAAACTTTTAACTTTGCTCACCCTCTGCCTGCCTGCTCAATTAAGAGCTGACTGTGTTCAAGATGCCTACAAGTGTTATGTGTAACTTAACAATTACCAGAGCAGTGGTATCTTTCTTGCATGTATTAGTGCAATTGAGTCTTAATTAATGCTGAGTTCAAGTGGAAATAATTTGGCCTGTTAGCCTCTTAGAAATATGTTTAAAGCAAGTAAGTTAAAAGTTTTTGTAGTCAGTTCAAGTGAAGAAAGGGTTGGTGATTGGTTTTCCAGGGATGTTTCTATTCATGCATTGCTTTGCAATCCTTCCTGTACAAGGGTGAGTCAGGGAACTTTGAAAAATGCAGAAATTTCTCTGTATCTAGGCAAAGTACATTGCAAATCAGAAACTAGTGTGAAAATCACTACAGCAAAGTCTAGTGGCACCACAAAGGCTGTTCTAAACCAGATTCACTTCAAAGTGTAAATGGCATTGGTAGAATTTTAGGAAGCTCTTATGCAATGTGTTAATTAAAAATAACCAGGGGTCAGGTCTTTTTCTTAGAAACTCTTACTCAGTACCTAAAATGGGGAAAAAACACATTTAATTGGAAAACCACTATAAGGAGGAAAAATAATTGCTGAGTGCTGCTTTCCTTAAACTGAACTTTCTGAGGTCTTGTCAAACAGCAGGCACTCTGTATAGATGTCTTGGATCTGTTTAGGGTAAATAATAGTAATGAAATAGAAAATACTGCTGTTGTTTAACCAAGAGAGAGGCTGTGTTCTCTAAAATGTGTTTTGTTGTTTTCTTCTTTTTTACTTAGGCAACTTATGGCTAATGAACCACTGGAAAAATTGGGATTTAAAGACCTCATAAATGAGAAATCAGAAGAAAAACCTAAGAAGCCATGATGAAGACAGACAATTTTGTCTCTCATGAAGGGAAAGCATAACTCTGAATGTAGTACATATTGTACATTTTGTTCATATTGCAATAGGAAGTGTTTCCTGAAAGAACCTTTTTTTCCAAAGTTTAATTGTCCTAAAATAAGATTTTTCTTTAAATGAACAAAAGTACTGCCTTTGTCTGCTTTGCTCAAGTATTTCTTAACTTCTTTGTTTTAATTTCTCTAGAGGCAAAACAGTTACAGCCAAAGTGTTCTCCCTGTCTCTGTAAGAACAGTGAAGTCTTGTTTTAAGGGGACAAAAACCCAAACCAAACAATCCTTTATTGTGTAGCTCTTGAACTACTGATTAATCTTCTGTGGGCAGTACTGATATGCTCACTGCAGTACTTCCCAGGTGGAAATAAAGCTGTTGTACTTTAAAATCGATTTTTATTAAATTCTGGCATTAGTCCCCATCCCTGGGGTGGTCTCACCCTGCTGTGGAACACTGGGGTCCTGTGGGGGTACTTGAGGCAGTGTTTTTTTCAGTCATTTCATCTTTCATCATTGTTCAGAGAGTGTTTCTAGTTCCAGACCCCATTCAGGGAGTGATTCTGCTTTTATTCACCTAAATTTTTCATCATTTAACTGGGAACAGTGGTATTTCTCCTGCATGTTCTAATGCAGCTGAAGTCTTTCTTAATTAATGTTGAGTTCAAGCAGAAATAATTTGGCCTGTTAGCCCCTAGGAATGTGTTTCAAGCAGGCAATAAATGTAAATCTTCTGGATGTGTTTCCCACTGTGTGTTCTGCCCTGTTATCCCTGCTGCTTTTGGTTTTGTTTTTAACCCAGTGATTCATTTCTCTGTGTACCTGGCTCTCTTTGCCAAGGCAGTTCTCTAATTTTTCCCTCTTTATCTGGTGTCCCCTCTCTGATAGATCTCACCTCCCCTGCTGGCTGCTTTTGCTTCTGCCTCTCTCCTGTGCATCTGCTTATACCAAATTCCAGGGAAGGGTGAGAGAGCATTTTCTGCTCTCCATACTGATCACCGGGGCTGAGATTTGAATTGTTGCTCTGTCTAATCTGATGGAACAGAGTGCACATAGCTCAGAGCAGGTTCCTGTTTGAAAAGGACATTTGCCTGCTGCTGCATATTTTTATTCCACTTCATTCTACTCTTCAAATTATATCTTTTGGTGAGATTAGTACATTTATAGGAAAGAAAGCAGAGATTGTATTGCTGCAACAGATACTAAAAGACATTATATTAAACCACTGAATAAGAGCTTTCTTTCAGTGATACCAAGTTAGAATTAAAATAATCTCCAGCATCTTCAGGAGAAAGAAATCAAATTTCATGCTTCTGTGCTCCCTGAATATTATAAGGCAAAGTGAATTCCTGGTAGGTCTGAAAGAAGCCAGCAGTGGTGGGGGAATAATCTGGGCTGTTACCAGTGGTAGTTTCATTTTTTGGCTGTTACTCTGCTCTGCTGTTTTGGCCAAGCAGTTCCTTCACCAGTTCCATCTGTGTTTCCTTGGAGCATCGATGCCAGCCCTGTTCTCTGGGTTGTTACAAGGTTTTTGAGGTGCTGAGTGATTGCCAGCCTCACAAGACTGTGGGGGTGAGAGGTTGAAAAGTAAACCTTTCACCAGCCCAGAGATCTCATGCTGTCCAGGTGCATGGACATGTCTCACCCAGCAGCGAGTCAGCTGCTGTCCCCTCGTGCCAGGACAGGGGAGCTGGGAGTGGATAGCTGGAAATCCAGGGAATGGGCAGGGCCACCTCTGTCCCGGCTGTGAGCACTGGCTGCAGAAAAGGACACGTTCAGTGGAGCTTAAGGGGAAGCTCAGAGCTGCTGGGGGACATCAGACACTGAGATCTGATGCAGCTGAGAAGTGGTGGGGGAAAAGCCATTAGTGCCAGGCCTGGGGTCAAAGTTTTCCCAGCTTGCTCAAGGGGACGAGTCCCTGCAGCACTGGTGTCATCTGGGGAGATGTTCTCAGAATGTTCTTCAATTAATTCCTGCCAACATACCAATCATTAATTAAATCTTTCCACTTGAAACCTCTTTATTTTAGTATTGCTGGTGGTATCCAGGTTTGTATTCCTTTAAACTGACAGTGGGGTATAATCCAAATGGAAACAGTAGGTTCACAGCCAACTTTCCTGTGCCCAGCTTGAGGAGGAACCTCTCCAGGAGCTTGTCACCACATTGGGAAAAATCTATATTCTGTGAAGTGTGTATTCTGGAAATGTGTATTCTGAGGTGTGTGTGCTCCAGGGGAGGCAGTTTGTCGGGGGCACTGATTTCTAGGTGGAGCTGTTTGAGCTGCTGAGCTGCTGGGAGTGCATCAGTCTTGCTGTGAGGAGCCTGCCAGGTGCTGCCCGTGCCGTGAAGCTCCACCTGCTGCCAGCTCCTGCGACCTGGAGACGGGCAGAGCATCGGGAATCAGCTGGGACTGACGGGGACCAGCTGGGACCGAGCACAGCCTGGTGTAACTGCACAGGAGTGCAGGGGACAGCCCGGAGCAGGAGGAGTGGTGCCTGTGTTGGAGTGAGGATCCCTGTGAGCTGTTACCATCGCAACAGAAATCAATAAGCCAGGGAGGTGCAATTGTCTTTTCTGTGGCTTTTCTGCAGCAAAGGCTCATTCACACCCTAATGAGGCACCCAGCTGCTTGGGAGCCGTCCCAGGGATCCCTGGAGGGCTCTGCATCAGCAGAGCTTTGCCCACACATTCTTTGCTCCGATTAAAATCCACTCAAGCACAAAGAGCTTAACCTTGATCCCAGCAGTTATTTACAGAGAGAACATTGCTGCAAGTTAACCATCCTTACCTCTTCCTGGGAAACCTTGAGCTCCGGGTGTCTCTCTCCAAACAGCTACAGTGACCTGCAGAACCAGGAAGAAAGGGTTTAATAAACATTCCCAGAGCTCTGGGTGTGCTTTCACTGAAAAGCCTGCACAAAGAGAGCCTCCTGTGCTGGCTCTGGAAATGGGCCACGGTCCAAAGTCCTTTGTGGGAGCACAGGGAGGCCGTGCCTCAGTGCTGGGGAGGGATTGCTGCTGCCTGTGCCCCTGCAAGGGCATAGCTGGCATAGCAGGGGGGTCCCAGCACCTGAGGGGTGAATGTTTGGGGCTGTGAGCACTCAGAGCACTGGGTGTGCCTGCTGACCTTCACCTTGCTCCTTCCCCAGAGCATTCTCCAGTCTGTCCTGCTGGCTTTGGGCCCGAGGAGCTCCTTGTGGCTGGGTGTTACACTTTGTCAGCGCTCACCAGCTTGCTTTCCTTGGGAGAATGCAGTGTTGCTGGTGATTATTTTCCCTTGGGGCATCAATCAAAACAGCTTTTACTCATTGCTGCCTTTGCTGAACCAGGTGAGGGGCAACGAGTTAAAACACCTCTTAAATTTCACCTCGCTGTCTCCAAGCAGAGAACTGAGAGGCAGCACCATTTTACTGATCCTCTGGAATGAAACCTGGGTTGTAGGAGGCTATGGGAGAAGGAACAGCCTGCTGCCATATAAAAAATGTCAGGAGCATCACCTGTTGCTGCTCTCAGAAGTGCCTTGGATGTTCTGGCTCCACTGGAGAGCAGTATTTTTCTACATTTCTCATCCATAATTCCTGAGATGGGAATGATACTTCTGCTAGTGTGCAGGACTGCTGTCATGTCTGGTGGCATACCTATCCAGAGGACTTCAGTGCTTTTGTGCCTGGAGGAGATCCACGCTGGAGGAGATCCTTTTGCTAAATTGCTAAATTGGGAATGTTGTATATTATATCAGGTTACTCACAAAAATCAAAGCTCTGACTCAGATGAATTTTAAAAAAGACTGGAAGTGCACATACAAGTATATATATCCTTTTCAAGGGTATTTCAATGAAAACTGGACATCTGATTAAACCTGTCCTGTTTAAATTTTCTTTTTCTTAATGATCTGCTTCTGTGAATAACTGGCAATGTTGCATTTTTGTCAGGATGCAGCAGATTTTCTAGCTTACAGATTTCAAGACAAAATGCCTTCCTTCTGGAATGAAGGTGCCATATGGCTTGAAATGCATAATTGATCACTGCTCAAAATAGGAGCTTCATAGAAAGTCACCCAGAAGTCCAATGAGTGTGTGCAGGGGACTTGATAGACCTAGATCCATTTTTTGTTTCCTGGAACTGATGACGACACAGGCACAGGTTTTTGTGGCTCTCCCTCGAGGTTCTGATGCTTGTGCTCTCTCTCATTATCCAGGAAATTTTGGGATTTGCATTAGCAGGTGCATCAATCCTATGCTTGCTGACTCCTGCTGGGCTTGGCTGAATGACAATCTGGCACTCACCATGGAGCCCAACAAAGCCATGGTTCTCTGTGAGGGCAAACAGCTCAGCTGGTCAGATCTGGTGGGCTCAGTCCAGCCCTTGGTGTGCCCCATTTCCCACCTACAGAGGGATCCTGCACAAACAGCCCTTCCCACACAGGGTGAGTGAGGTTCCCACTGCTGTGGGAGGGATGGTGGCTCCATCTGGCCATGGGTCCTGCAATGAGCAGCACCACAAGCCACCTTGCACTGTGGATGCTTTTCTGCCCAGGCCCTTGTGAATGATGGTAAACTCAGATGGGAGCAGTGCTGGAAAGCAGCTGGCAAAGAAAGAGCAGAGGATGAAGAAAGCAAGGAGACAGAATGACCCAGGCTTTTCACTTCACCTTGATGGCTTTCAAAAGCAGGTGGTGGGGGTGCTTTTGCAGCCCTTTTGGGCAGCTGAGTCCTTTGCCTATTTCAGTAACCTTAGGGGAGATGACAGCTCTGATTTCTGGAGGATTTCTAGATTTGTTGCTGCTAGCAAGCCCTGCTCAGCAGGAACCTGCTCACACACCCAGTTCTGATCCTGCAGAGCTGCTGAGCCAGGGCAGCCCATGGGAAGGCAGCAGCATGGGAGGGGAGTCAGGCCCTGTAATGTCTCTCAGTTTACATTTCTCTGCTATTAAACCATGCTCTGCTTTTCAGCTGGCTTTGGAAGCACCTCTCCTTGGTGGGCAAGGCAGGAGAATGATGGCACTGCTGAATCTGGGACACCAGGATGGCCCTGAGGGTGTGATGAGATGCTGTGTGCTGCAGCCATCTGCTGCCAATCTAGCCAGGGCTCTTCTCCTCTGGGCTGCACTGACAGCCCCAGGCAGCAGGGCTGGCTGGGTGGAAAGGAATTTCACCCCACCGAGGATGTCAGGTTGTGGGCAGGCAGACCCAGATGGGGGAAAAATATTCCCTCTGCCACTCAGGATTGCAGGGAAGCTGCAGATCAGATCAATGCTGAGAAAACTGCTGGTGACTCAGGGTGCTGAACCAGGCAGGAACAAACCCCCTCTGATAAACGAGTCTCCATGGTCCATGAGCAAGCACCAAGCAGGAAATCCCAGGGGTGTAATGAGGCTGGCTCCTTGCTGGGGGCTGAGGTTGCCTCCCTTGGCTTTTGCTCTTTAGTGTGGGGCTGGGAGTTCAGTTGTGCTGCCTTCAACCCCTGGGTTAAGCAGGTTGTCTTTAGCCTTGTCCTCACCCAGCCCATACAGAGCACAGGCTCTGGGCTGTGCTGTGGTTTGGCACATCTCCCCTGTCCATGTGCATGCTCAGAGTGGTTGCTAAGGCAGCACAAATCTTCTCTGTGCTTTCCAATGTCTGTCTGATCCAGAGGTGGAGGTGTAGGGTGTCCATGTCTAATCCCAGAGCAGGATCTGTGGCAGAGCAGAGCAGTGACCACTCTGTGTGCTCAGACATCCCTGGGGTGCTGCAGTGGCTGGGCTGTGGGGCTTAGTTTTGTTTCCCCTAACCCCAAACTGTGCTGCAGTTTGGATGGAAAAGAGGGGCTGAGCACTGCCAGCAACCAGGATTCAGCTGGAGGGGAACATCTCTCCCCATGTGTGAGGGGAGAGGCTCAGGCTGGGCATGGGCAGCACAGAGATGTTACAGAACTGGGTCACTGCAGGGCTGTGCTGGCACAAGGTGCAAGTTCTGGTCAAACAGAGATGCTGAGCTCACTGGCTGCTGAAAATGAACCAGGTAGGTGAAAAATGAGAGCGAGTCTGGAACATCTACCTCCATCCTTTTAGCAGGCATGGCAGGAGACTTGCAGGTGTGCTGGTGCCAGCTAGGAGGACTCCTTTGAGCACAGAGATGTCTGCATTGATGGCTTTATTTCAGCTTATTTTAGCAAGTAATAGGCAGGGGGGGTGATGTTTATCACTGAAACTGGAGCTGGCTGTGCTTTAGATCACAGCTCTAATGGGCTGCACTGCCTGGGACAGTAAATCACCTCAGCAGCACTGACAGCACGGGGTGATGGGTGCACTAAACCCTCTGTGGCAGCAATAACCTGGTCCTGCTGGTTCTTTCACTCAGGTTGGTGCTTCTGCTCTGGTTTGTTTATTAATGCTCCTTCACAAAAGTCACCTGGGTGACTGCTCCAGCTCAGCCATTGAATGGCTGCTCTCCTGCCATTCCCCAGCCTGGCTTGGGCTCTTTTTATACCCTGCTATAAAACTGTTTATTTTTGCACCTGTTTAGAAAGGCTTTTGGCCACAGGGGTCTCATGATGTTGTTTTCATGGCTTCTGGAGCGGGGCTGCTCTGTTGTTGCTAGAAATAATTGCCGTTAATTAATTCTTTGCTGATTTTTCTTTGGCAAAGCATACTGAAATAAACAGATAAATGAGCAGCATGCTCTGTATCTCGACGTTGTGGGAGCTTTTAGGAGGCATACAGTGACATCCAAACAATCCCATCAGCAGCCAGAGGAAGGCTAGGACACGGCCCTCAACTTTCTGTGGACAAAGTTAATTGGGGGGAGGCTCAATTACCATCTCCAGCTGTTTGGCAGCTCTCTTAGGCCGTCATTTTTAATCTCTTTCTAGAGAAAAACCACAGTTTTGTTTCCATCTACTGCTTTATTCAAATCTCAGCTGAGCACTGCTACAGAAGGGGATGTGCTCTCAGCTGCCCGAGCTGGAGCAGCAGTCTGTGACACGAGAATGACCACTGGGGACAATAACTGTTCTGTTTTCTCACTTCTTCTACGGCCTTTTAAAATGGTTTTTCTTTTTTTTTCTTTTGAGGAACTCGGGCTCTGCTGCAGAGACTTCCAGACCAGAAGTGAAGGGCTGGGCTTGCTCCTGTGTCCCGTGGCTCTGCCTGTAGCACCATCACCCTCTGTGCTCCGTGTCCTGGTGGAGCAGCCCCTGGTCCCAGAGCTGGTGGGAGGCTGGGATGTCACCTTCAGCCCCAGCATGTGCGTTTGGTCACTTCATTCTCCACCCTGCAAGGTGACATCACAAAGCTCAGTCCCTGCTTGGGTGTCTCCAAGCCGTTCCTGGAAGGATGAGCCATTTGAGCCAGGAAGAGATTAAATTATTGGAACAGAGCAAAGCAATCTCCACAATAAGTGCTGCCCTGCTGTTTGCACACCGAGCCTGTCCTGCTGTGGCTCTGACTCAGGCTGAACTGATGATGTCCCACTCTGAACAATCACTTTGACTTTCTTTTGAAGGAGCTGAGCCCCTGATGTATGAGTGTCATCACACACAGGTTGGCTTCTCCAGACAGAGATTCCACAGGCCTCAGTCTCTCAATGAGGGTAAATCAGGAGTAATGCTAAAAGCAGTGATCTGCCACAGACATAGGTGAACTCTTGACTTCCTTGGACTAATTTCATCTCCTCTGTGCACAGAAAAGAGCCTGTCATTGTGCAGTGGAAATCAGCATATCTCCAGCTGGTGCCATGGAGCCAATTCCCTCAGCTGCCCCCTCCATGCCATATTTTACATCATAGGAAATGTGTTTGGTGCATCAGCAGGGCTGTTGCAGAGCTGTTTCTCTCACACTGAGATTTCCCCAGGTGCCGTGGAACAGACATACAAATATCCAACGTCTTCAAGCCATCAATTACCCTCTCTGTCTCTCTCAGACATATTCTGGCTCCCAGCCACGCTGTCTGAGCAGCCTCTGCAACCATGTACTGACCCCAAACCAACCCATTGCTGGCCAGAGGCAGGAGGAAAAGAAACTGAAAGGGTGCCCTGAGCACATGACAGGCTGCTGGTCGGAGAAGTTTTGTGGCAGCATGGCTGTGAGAGAGCAGTGATCAGCTCTGGGGTGTTGCAGAAATCTAAAAAAGGAGATTTTGGTCTGAACCTCCCCCCTTGTCCTCATTGTCCCCAGTTCTGCTTCCCTACAAAGGATCTCTGTGGTCTGGTTTGCATGGTGGTAGCTGCATGACTGTTCAGTCATGGGAGAAAAGGATTCCCCTTTTTTCACACTGGTGACGCTGCAATAGAATTAACTGCTATGCAAATGGAAGGAAACCCTGATCTGCAGATCACTCTGCAGTGAGACTCTTTCAGGGCTGCACAACACTTTGTCTTCTTTGAGGGCTGCTGCAGGTGCAGAGCAGCTCTGCAGACACAGGACATCACAGCTCTTTTTCCACCCTAACATCATTTTCTCCTGTATTATCCTCTTCAACTCAATGCACACATTCTAACCACACAGATGCTGAAGGTGTGCTTTTCCAAAAAATCTCACAGGCTCCATACAGCAATTTGCTCAAAATAAGAGCAGGTTGGCATCAATATTGGAGTTTTGGTTGAAGAGTTTTTAAACTGCCCTGCTCTGTGATATTCCTCCCTCCCAGCTATACCCACTCTTAATTTAACTGGATAACCCAGAAAGCTCTTTCCTTTTTTAAAAGAAAAACCTCTAGGACTGGTTTCTTCCTTTTTCTCTTTTTCTTTTGAACAGGAAACCAACACTGCAGCGGAAATGAGCTGGTGCTGGTGTGACATAGGTGTGGGTGCCAGCGCTGCAGCTCGCTCACACAAACCTGCAGCAGCCAGAGCTGCCTCCCCGTGCTGCTGAGGGAGCCCATGGAATCCTGCCTGGCGCCTGCTCCTCCAGAGCTTTGCTGGGATGCAGTTGCTGTGGCATGAATTATTGATATTTCTGCTCAGGTTTGCTGTTCACGCAGGAATCTGTAATGCTTCCCCACCTTGTGCTGGGAATGAGCTCCCGGGTCGCAGCAAGGCTCGTGTTTAACGCCCTTTCTCTTGCATGGTGGTGACATTGATTTATCCATTTCGGGGCTGGGGAATTACTAACCCCAGAGTGAGCAGCTCCTTCTAACAAAAGGCAGGTTAACAAAAGGGTGAGAGGAGCAGTGTGGAAGGGCAAGGAGGAGGTGCAGTTATGTCTGTGCATTTTCAGGGCATCCCCACAGAGATGATGGAAAGGTTTCTAGGAATTTCTGGGTGTTCTTTGGCCTGACCTCAGCATGTGGCATTTCCATGGCTGCCCTTGCTGGCACTGTGCTTAGCACCTCAGGGATGGCATTGGTGCCGTCCGTTTCTAAGGCAACAACCTTGTGGCTTGGAAAAGGCAGAGTTAAAAGCGTGCGTGTTTACAAACAAACGCATCTTACACACAAATATGGAACTGCTTACATGCATATGGATGTGAATTTCTGCCAGACCTCCAAGTCACTTAGCAGTGGAGAGACAGGAAGCATCTGAATGAGGGAGATGTATTGACAGCAACAACCCTTCTCCAGAGAGTTTGGTCAGGGATTTTGCAAGAAATAGGAGTTGTGGCCACATTTCTATTCGCAGAGAAAAGCAGAGCACAACTTCCCAAAATTATTTCTGAGATTCACATTCTCTGAATCACAGAGAAAGAAAAAGCAATTCTTATCTCATTTACTGCTCCTGTGTTTTAGAACAAGTAGAATACATTGTAAAAATTATTTACCTAAAAAAAGAAAAAAGTAATTAAATTCTAGTGTGTTTTGATTCATTAACCAATTGAATCCATATGTGTGTGTTGGGACTGTCAGTGGACAGTCATGAAATTCTGTACAGTTGAGTACTTGTACAATTTCAATTTAAATGTAATATAATATAGAATAATATAGTATAATAAAGCAATTAATTAGCCTTCTAATATCAATAGAGTGAAATGCATAATTTCTCCTATCATCAAAGTCACCCTGCTTTTACAATAAGGAGCAAATTCCTTTAGGCATTCCCTGAAAGGTGCAACCCACAGGAAGAGTGTGGGGCAAAGCTCAGAGGAGGGAACAGCCTGCCATGGAAAAGCCATGAGTAAATCCACAGAGACTCATTTGTACGTGTGAGGTCGGCGCAGGGCTTTGATTCCCATTGAACAAAAGTTTATCTTCATTCCTGGCTGATTTAGTTCCAACTTTTCTCCACATTCCCTCCACCCACAGGGGCTGTTTGTTTCCCCACGTGGAGTCTGGAGTAATTGTGATGAGATTTAAATGCTGAGGATGCTGCTGATCGACCCTTGCTGGCCCTGCTCCCCTGCTCTGCCTGTCCTTTATGAAACTCTCCCCTCTCATCATTGACAGCAGGCTCTGTTTTATTTGATTTTATTACAAGATATAAATTTCTGTCAGCAGCCCTGGCTTCCAGCACACAGAGGAGAGACAAGAATTGCCTAGCAACCAGGGGAACAAAAAATTAAGAGAATCAATAAGTCTTAATGGAAAGCTAAACAGAGACTTTCAAACCAAACCCCTCCCTGCTCCAACCCTGGCCCACAGTGAGTCCATGATGATGTGCAGCACCCTGGCTATTGCATGAAACATTCAGCAAATGCTTCTTCTGCAAAAGCCAAAGTGAAAACCTGGCCTAAATGGGCTTAGGTAAAGCTCTGATCCGGTAGCATTTACACTGCCAAGCTTGAGCACAGCACAGGTGTGGAGGGTTAAGGTGCTCAGCTGAGCTGGTTTCCCTCTGAGGCTGTGAGAACTCTGCTCCAGGTAAGTGTTAGAGGCTAAGGAAAGTGAGGGTCTGGGTGCAGCAGCTCAGTTTCCCCACAAAAGGTCTGTGAGGAGGATTGTGCCTCTGGTTGGGATGGCAGTGAGTTTCCAGACCTTATCAAGCTGTGTGTGTAAATCCAGCAAGCCCAGCACGATGTGTGACACTGGGTTGAGTCAGCAAGGAACAGTCCAGCATCAGTTTAAAACAGAAATAAACCTGGATGCAGTCACCTCTCTGGCAGCACAAATGCAAAGGTCATTTAGGAAAATGTATTCCAGGCAAAGGGAGCATTGTCAATGCACCAAGCCATGACTCTGCCTGTATTTAAGGGGCTATTTGCTCCCACAGAGTGTTCTCAGGAACCTGCTCGCATCCTCATGTTTGCAGGATCAAGATGGTGGTTTGGCTGTGGAAGTTTTCCAGGAGCTCCTGGCAGCCTCCTCCTGCTCGTGCACACCCTGAATCTCATGGGCAGCATGAATGGCACTGGCTGAGCTTGCAGGAGGGCTCTGCTTTCTTGGAGGAAACAGAGTTGGATGACTTAAATGGGGACTTGCTTTGCAAAAACAAGATTGTTTTTGTTAGCGGAGACTTGTGAACCACAGACAGGACATTGCAGCGTCACAGGTGACCCATACGTGAGAAGGTTTCAGCAGGGGTTAGATAAGGAGACAGCTCTGAGCCCTTCCTTGGCCAAAAGCCTCCCACATCCTGCCCCTGAGTGACTGTTTAGTGTTTGGCTGGCAGAACAAGGAGCCTTGCCCCACAGATGGCATGAGATGGACAGCCATGGTGGCACAGGGGTGTTTTCCCTCCTGACACTCCCCTGACACCATGGAGGTGTGAAAAACGTGGGAAGACATTGGAGGACAGTCCTGCCCAGACACAGCCATGGAAGCAGGTGGTGATGTGCAAGGACAGCAGTGAAGGATGAGAGTTTTGGAGTGTGTGGGGCTACTGATGAGACCTTCACAAGTACCCCCAAAAGCTGCCGGTGTTAGAGGGACATCTTAAACGTGCTGCTCATGAATCTGCCAAGCTGCTGGTGTTAGAGGGGCATCCCAAAAGAGCTGCTCATGAACCTGACTGTGTGGCAAGGCCCTGGCCAGGGAGAGCTGGCGTCGCTGCCACCTCGCACAGGTGAGGACCCTCGGCTCCCACCGGCGGCAGCATCCCCTCCGCGGGCAGGAGTTAAACCAGGACAGGCACCCCTGAATGCCAGCAGGACGGGATGCCCTGAAGGCCGGGTACCCCTCGGGGGTCGGGGCCGCCCCGGTGCGGCGCTGCCGCTGGAGGTCGCGGGCGAGCGGCGCGGGGAGGCGGCAGCGCCCGCTGCGAGCGGAACCGGCGGCCCCGGGCGGCTCCGGCAGGGCGGGCAGGGCAGGGCAGGGCGGGCAGGGCAGCACCGGGGCCGGGCCGGGCAGGGCAGGGCAGGGCCGGGCAGGGCAGCACCGCCCCGGCGGCCGGAGGCGCGCTCGGCGTGCGCGGGGCGAGCGGGGCCGATGGAGCCGCCCGGGCGCCGCCCGCCTCGCCAGCGCCCCCCGCCCGCGCCATGAGGCTGCCGTAGCGCCGCGGAGCCGGCGCAGCCCCGCCGAGCCGCCCCCATGGCGAAGGAGAGGAGCAGGAAGGCGCTGGTGGAGCTGCTCCAGCGACCGGGGAACGCGGCGTGCGCCGACTGCGCCGCCCCGGGTAAGGGCAGGGGAGGCGGGGGGCGCGGGCGGCGGCTGCACCTGCACCTGCCCGCACCGCACGGTACCGCACAGCACGGCATAGCATGGCACGGTACGGCACAGCACAGCACAGCATGGCACGGTACCGCACAGCGCGGTACAGCTCGGCTCGGCACGGCAGCGACGGGGCGCGGGGCTGTGCCGTCTCCGGAGCCCCGCCGAGGGTGTGCCCGACCCCGTCCCCGCGCGGGGGCTGCAGCGCGGGGATGCTCCGGGGCTGCCGGAGGGATGCGCTGCGCTCCCCGCGCTCCGGCCCCACCGGCCCCGCTGAGGTTCCCCGGCTCCCCGGCCCAGCCCGGCTCCTCGGGCGGCCGTGAGCGCTGATGTCATCCCGGCGGGTCCCCGCGGAATGCAGCGCTGCCGGGGCCGGGAGCGGTGCGGGCTCTGCCCTGTCTGCACCGCGTCCCCCGCGTCCCCTCGGCTGCTCCTGCCCTGGCAGCGAGCAAACACCCGGGGACAACCGGAGGCAGCGCTGCGGACATCCTGCCCGGCAACCTTTGCCCAGCTGCCATCGATGGGTGCCTGCGCCGCGCAGGGAGCGGGGTGCAATGGCTGTACACGTCTGCGTGTGCCGAGGGGAGAAAATCTGGGCTGGGAATGTCTTCTTCGCCTTTTGGATGGTGAATTTTTTAGGGTCGGGCCGTGGTGCTGTTGCTGAGCAGAGTCTGCGTGGGGTGGTGGGTTCTGTCTTTGAGAACAACCTTAGAAAAATTGCAGAGCAAGTAACTTTCCTGGTTTTAAAAAGAAAAAAAAATCACCATACAGAATAACCTAAATTTATATTAGCTTGAGCAGGATGGCTCTGAGCAGGGGTATAAAAAGGATGTCCTTCCCAGCCTCTGGCATTCTATAGGTTAAAGAAAAACCCAACACTTCAGCTGAGCCCTATTTTCCCAGCTATTGATTTCTTTAGGATGTCAAGATCTATCGCATACCGCTATCCACCTCAAACCATTCCCAGCGGTTTCACATCCCTGATCTGCATCCCAGGACACTGCAGTTCACTTTCAGACGCGTTGTGTCCTCCGGTTCCCAGCTGGAAAGGACAAAGAACTTTGGGCACAGCGTGAGCGGCTTTGCAGCGCCGCCTGCTCCCACCCATCTGCTGCTGTCTGCCCGTACCAGCCACCTCCGAGGAGCCTTGCTGAGCGCAGCCTGGGCTCCCCGAGGAGGTGTCTGCCTAAATTGTTCCTTCCTGGAGAAAACTTCGCGAACCCGGGCCGTTTTCAGATCAGCAGGGTGATTCTCCCTCGCCCTGTGGGTGTAGAACATAAAGCCCCCGGGCAAAATGGGAAGTTTCTCGGCATCACCAGGGTGGAGATGGAGCTGCAGGTCAATAAAATAGCTCATATCAGGGTAAGGAGGTTGTTGTTAAAGGCATCAAAACGGTTTGTAAAACAACAGAAGCATGCTTGGGTTTTGGTGACATTTGCATACAGAGATGTCTTAGTGAATGTGAAAGTCAGAGAGGAGAATTTGGGCCAGTGTCTTTTGTAAGTCAAGATGTGCTATATTAACATCACTCAGCCTCTTCTGAACCCTCGTGGCTTTGCTTCCTTAGGGCCACCTCCCTGTTCATCAACCCAATTTCTTTAGTGACTGCTTTGCTTTCCTCTTTGGCAGAGGAGAGCTATTCATGGTGCTGTAATGTGCTCCTCTGCCTGGGAGGGACAGGAAACTTGAGATGCCCTGGGCTGCTTAACACGAGATTATAACTTGTGTCTGTAGGTAGTGTAGGGAATATTCAGCCTGAATTCAGCTGTTCAGGCTGGGCAGGTGTGGCAGGCCAGCTCCTTCTGGGGATGAGGTAATGCAGCAGAGGCAGGGTAAATATCCAGAAAGGGATGCAAGAATGGTCTTTGCTGAGAAGTGGGGTGCACAAAAGGATAAAGGTGGCAGCTGACACTGGAAAGGTACCAAAGCAGGGAAAATGAAGCGAGAAGGAAGGAAGAGGCAGGGTGTGGAATGAACAGAAGATGAGGGAAGCAGGGCAGAGCTGTGCTCTCCCACATGTGAGTATCACCACAGGGCTGATCTGCTACAGCTGGGGGATGCCCAGGACCAGGGTTTGTTGTTGCTGTTTCTCAGGTGGGTGAGTGCCTTTCCCTGAATACTCTGTTAGTACAGGATCCATGATAAGAGGGAGCCATTTAGCTCAGGGATGCTCCTGACAAAGAATAGGATGGGTTGGAAATGTAACAGGGGAAAGAAAATTTTGTTAATCACTTTAATTTGTGTATTTGGAAGCCAGCTGGGTTTTCTTTTTCTTTTGGAAATATTTGTTCGCGAAATCAGCCAGCCAGTGAAAGTTTGTTTGTTTTTTCCCTTCCCTGCTGTCAAAGAGGGTAATTTTCTTTTGTTACTGCTTTGGCATTTGGGAGAGGCTCAGTAGCCAGAGCCCTGAAGCCACAGCTCGTCCCAGGTGTTCTGTGTCCTGTCACAAAGCCCTGGTGCTCCCAGCCTGGCATGGCTGGGCTCAGCTGTGACCACACAAAAGGCAGAGCCAGGCACAGACGTGGGGCATCAGGGGAGGATTTCCTCCTGGGCTGGGTAAATAACTCCATCCCTGCAGGATGAACCCCTCTCCTTGGGGACATCTGGGCACAGCCTGCTGCTTTGCCAGAATTTGGCACTCAATCCTGGCTGAGGGTTGGTGGAGTGGCCAAGCCCTGTAAGGCTGCCCTGTTCAAGGTGTGATTCCTTCAAGGATGTGCCCACTTGCACCTGGGTGCAAATGGGGATTGAAGGTGGTGCTCAGGAAGGTCAGATCTGGGTGTATGTCTGGCAAATAAAAAAATCTCCTGTGTGAAACCAGGGGTTTCAAACAGATTTTGAAGGATGTCTGAGGTGGAGAGAACAGTCTGGCCATGGCAGCTGGGAATGCAGAAAGGATGCTAAAGTAGAAAGTGAAAATCAGAGTGTAAAATAAGTGGGAGATTGCATTTTTTACCGGCAGTTTTTTTTGTGTTTGGAATTATTTTTTTTTTTAGGTTTTTATTAATTGCATTTTTATAAAACCTTAAATTGCAAAGGAAGGCTGTTTTGAATAAAAGATATTTCGGTTGCAGAAAATGTCATCGATCTGTAATGCATAATGAGGCTGCCTTGTTACATCTTGGGGACTGAATTCTGGGGTAGGAGCCACTAATAAAGTCATTAAATGGGGCTTTGGGTCCTCTGTCATTACACACTTCTGTGTCCTGGGTGTTGTGTTTTTTGTGGGTTTAAAGCTGTGCTCTCTCAGTGAAGACAGCATGGTAAATGCAGCCTTAAGTGCAAACTGAGCACTGTTACTGAATTGCTGGTGTGTAATGGCTCTCTGTGCATTAGAATAATCTTTTTTTCTTCAAGACTAATGTGGCAGTTCAGCCTTTCCTTTTTCTAAATGATTCTTTGTCTCAGGCAATCTTTCCTCACATCACA